>NC_044499.1:4943763-4971263 GCF_902362185.1 Chanos chanos
GTGGCCCTCCTTACAAAGAGAAAACCCTAAAAAAGTTTCAGCAGACTTCTGTCCTTCGAGATTAACCGAGCACACAAGGGAGACATGCCTTTTTTTCTTCTTTTTCTTTTTTCTTTCTTTTCTTTTTTTTTTTTTTTTGCCTACAGAGGAAAAGGTTTTCTGGAACATTCTGTATGTGTCTGTAACGGTATCAAACCTGCAGTAACTTTTGAAGCTCAACTTTAATAATAAAAAAAAAAAAAAGTCCATTTACAACTTGTTTTCAGACATTTCAAGGTGAAGTCTGAGGTGAACGTGTGCGGTGGAAATGCATTCCTTCAGACTGTTTCCAATCGTTTCTCTAAAATCATGTGACTGATACTCATCCAATCAGGATGCTTTCGGCTGTAAACTCTCTGGTTCACTCGCAGGACGGAAGTCAGTTCCTGTATTTTACATTACCTTAAATTATATATCACGTGCAGCTATACATTATACATACAAACTGCATTACACTTTTTTCAGCGTCGTCTCTGAAAGTTTCTTTTCAGATCCGCAGGCTTGTATTTAATTTAATTATAACAGTGGGAGTCAGCAGGGTGCAGCAGCTCTGAACCCATAATTCAATTTAAAATGTCAGTGTTTGTCAACCCAATTATTTACTTATATACTGCTTTGTTTTTGTTGTCTTCTTTTCTTTCTTTCTTTTTTTTTTTTTTTTTTTGTCAAATAGCGTCAGAAGAGATCAGAGGCTTAAACTAATGAGGAGCTAATTAAAATGGCTTTTTGCAGTTTGACAGTTGGAGACATTATGGTTCACAGTAAGGCATGGCGGGGGCGGCATTTGCCCCCCCCCCCCCCCCCCCCCAACCCCCCAACCACCCCACCCGCCCGTGCTGTTTCCAGTCTTTGCTGATTTGTTTACGTCTGTAAACAGCACGAGTGCGTCTGGGGACAGGCGCTGATCAGAGCAGCAGCTCCGTATTTGCCCTGTCAGCTGGTTCAGCTCCTCAGACCAAACACACGGCCATGTTCAGACGACAACTCAGACCAAAAACACACAGCCATGTTCAGACGCCAACTCAGACCAAACACACACAGCCATGTTCAGACGCCAACTCAGACCAAACACACAGCCATGTTCAGACAACAACTCAGACCAAAAACACACGGCCATGTTCAGACGCCAACTCAGACAAAACACACACAGCCATGTTCAGACGCCAACTCAGACAAAACACACGGCCATGTTCAGACACCAACTCAGACCAAACACACACAGCCATGTTCAGACGCCAACTCAGACCAAACACACACAGCCATGTTCAGACAACAACTCAGACCAAAAACACACGGCCATGTTCAGACGCCAACTCAGACAAAACACACACAGCCATGTTCAGACGCCAACTCAGACAAAACACACGGCCATGTTCAGACACCAACTCAGACCAAACACACACAGCCATGTTCAGACGCCAACTCAGACCAAACACACACAGCCATGTTCAGACAACAACTCAGACCAAACACACACGGCCATGTTCAGACGCCAACTCAGACAAAACACACACAGCCATGTTCAGACAACAACTCAGACCAAAAACACACGGCCATGTTCAGACGCCAACTCAGACCAAACACACACAGCCATGTTCAGACGCCAACTCAGACCAAACACACACAGCCATGTTCAGACACCAACTCAGACCAAAAACACACGGCCATGTTCAGACGCCAACTCAGACCAAACACACACAGCCATGTTCAGACGCCAACTCAGACCAAACACACACAGCCATGTTCAGACACCAACTCAGACCAAAAACACACGGCCATGTTCAGACGCCAACTCAGACAAAACACACACAGCCATGTTCAGACAACAACTCAGACCAAAAACACACGGCCATGTTCAGACGCCAACTCAGACAAAACACACACAGCCATGTTCAGACGCCAACTCAGACAAAACACACGGCCATGTTCAGACACCAACTCAGACCAAACACACACAGCCATGTTCAGACGCCAACTCAGACCAAACACACACAGCCATGTTCAGACAACAACTCAGACCAAACACACACGGCCATGTTCAGACGCCAACTCAGACAAAACACACACAGCCATGTTCAGACAACAACTCAGACCAAAAACACACGGCCATGTTCAGACGCCAACTCAGACAAAACACACGGCCATGTTCAGACAACAACTCAGAGCAAACACACAGCCATGTTCAGACAACAACTCAGACAAAACACACGGCCATGTTCAGACGACAACTCAGACAAAACACACACAGCCATGTTCAGACAACAACTCAGACAAAACACACAGCCATGTTCACACGACAACTCAGACAAAACACACACAGCCATGTTCAGACAACAACTCAGACAAAACACACAACCATGTTCAGACAACAACTCAGACCAAACACACGGCCATGTTCAGACAACAACTCAGACAAAACACACGGCCATGTTCAGACGACAACTCAGACAAAACACACGGCCTTGTTCAGACGCCAACTCAAACCGAACACACAGCCATGTTCAGACAACAACTCAGACAAAACACACGGCCATGTTCAGACAACAACTGAGACAAAACACACGGCCATGTTCAGACGCCAACTCAGACCAAAAACACACGGCCACGTTCAGACGACAACTCAAACCAAACACACACAGCCATGTTCAGACAACAACTCAGACAAAACACACACGGCCATGTTCAGACGCCAACTCAGACAAAACACACAGTCATGTTCAGACCCCAACTCAGACCAAACACACACAGCCATGTTCAGACAACAACTCAGACAAAACACACACGGCCATGTTCAGACAACAACTCAGACCAAACACACACAGCCATGTTCAGACAACAACTCAGACCAAAAACACACAGCCATGTTCAGACGCCAACTCAGCCAAAACACACGGCCATGTTCAGACGCCAACTCAGACAAAACACACGGCCATGTTCAGACAACAACTCAGACTTAGAAGGCCAGAGAAAGTAGATGTGTTAATATGTGTGGTAACAGTGTTAAGGTGGGTTAACATGGAGGTAATAGGAGGTGGATGGATGGATGGATGGATGGATGGATAAACATGATGACAAATGCATGGATATTCCTATACATGGCTGGATGGACAGATGGATTGACATATGGACAAACAGATGAATTGGTCATAAGTTCTACCTGTAGATGGATGGATGTATGGATGTATGTATGGATGGATGGATGGATGGCTGGACTGACAGATGAATAGATCTGTCGGACTGTCGTTCAGACAGACAGAGGCTAAACGGTAGAACCACGACCCCATTGCTGTGTCCTTTTGCACTTTTTTCTGCGCGTGGGTGACTGATTAACGGTTATTCTCTGTTCTGTTCTAGTGCTGTACAAATGTCTGTGTCAAAGTATCTCATCTTCTACTGTAACTACTGTATGTGTAGAGTTAACTGTACCTAAGCATAGCCATGGTTTCACTCCTGTTCCAAATCAAATCAAATACGGTGTTTGATTATAGGTACACTTATGGTTATTGTAAACAGTGTGGTGATGATGATGGCAATGATGAGTTTTACAACCTTTATTATATTGTAATTATCTGATGTATTACTCAGGAATAAGGACACTGTAGCGAAAAGTGGTTACCTTCACTGTCAATATGAAATATAAGTCTTTGCAGAGGACTGGTATCTTGCTGCAAAGGTGGTGTATGTGCTGTGTGATTTCTCAGGGTTAAGAAACCACAGAGAATACTGTGAGGTCACAAACACATTTCACACTCCTGTGAACAGGAGATAGAGAACAGCAGTACAGACCCACCTCCACTCCTCCATCACTCTCTCTCTCTCTGTCCTTCCCTGCCTCCCTCCTCTTTTCCCTGGATAGCACGCGTTCCTTGCTCCATTTATGCTGTGAGTGATGGAGACCTCTCTTTCTCTCACCCAAACACACACACGCAAACACACACACACACACACACACACAAACACACACACACACACATGCATTCTCACTTTCTGTCTCTATCTCACTCAGGTTCATACACACACAAACACACACACGTACACATGCATTCATTTGCTCTCTCTATCTCCCCTTCTCTCTCTCTCTCTCTGTCACACACACACACACACACACACACACATGCATTCTCACTTTCTGTCTCTATCTCACTCAGGTTCATACACACACACACACACACACACACTCTCTCTCCTCTGGACTGTATCGGCGGCTGTCTGTCCTTGTTGGTAATGGCAGCCCTTGCTCTGAAGCCCAGAGCTCTGCTTCATGTCTCTGCTGTGTTCTGACCCGTACGATGACGCTCTGGAGGGCAGTGGCCAACCCACAGAATAAATCACACAGCAGGGAAACAGGCCCAGGGCCAGACACTTCTCTTACTCACACATACATATACATACACACACACACACACACAGACAGACACACACACATAAAGGCACACTCACACAAACACACTCATCACACTCAACACATCAGCACAGGACCTCTCGTCTGAAATAAGGACCAATACGAGGTGTGCAATGTCTCAGTCTTTTTTTATGTGTTATTGTTGACACACATTGATCAGCATCCCATGTGGGAAAAAGAAGAATATATAATAAAATAATAAAAAATTATAATAATAAAATTATAAACTGGAAATATGATAATTGAATAACCGAATGTCACATTGAACACCATGTGAATACTACGATGTCAGAGCTTCAGGTGATCCAGCGTCTCGATTTATCCTTCGCTGTGTGTTTTTTTTTTTTAATGAGAGCAGGATGTCGTGTGAAATTGAAACAGAAAGATGTGTCAGTGACTCAGCCGAGTAAGGCTGATTCTTTGTCTCCCACAGTCTTTAGTAATGAGCGTCCCACAAATGCACTGGTCCCTAAAACCCACTCTCTCTCTCTCTCTCTCTCTCTCTCTCTCTCTCTCACATAGAGAACGTCTCTGTCGGGAAGCCAAAATACAGCTACACTCTGCTTGCGATCTGAGAGCTTTCTCTCTTTTTCTGTTTCTTTTTTTTTTTTTGTGTTCGCTTTCCGCTGAACGCAAATGAGACTGCGCTGTTTGAGATGTGTTGTTAAAAGGCTGAGAGCAAGCGGGGCTGTGTTTGATAAATACACTGAGTAACAAAGTGCATTTGAGGTTGTGTTCTCTAAAGGCTGCCTGGGCGTAAGTGCTGTGCGAGGTTGAAGCCAGACGAGGTTGACCTCTCCACTGCGTTCAGGGGGCGGCTCAGTCATGGTGAGGTTGTGTTGTTTTTTTGTTGTTTTTTTGTTGTTGTTTTTTTTTTTAAATGCTTGTTTCTGTTGGATCTCACTTGCTGATTCTGCATATCTGAGGAAGCTGAGTTTTTTTAAATGGTGTTATCCATAGGTTGTGATCTGGTGAGGTTGTGTATTTAGCGAGGGTGCATTAATCAGTAGTTGCATTCGTAGGCTCGCTTGAAGTGAGGTTGTGTTCTTTGCACTGATTGTAGCATGACTGCAAGTGAGGTTGTGTTTTGTTCTGCGTTTAGAATTTCAGTTGAGCTTGGTGCAGGTGAGGTAAGTATATTTTTTTAGTCAGTGCCTGTGCTTTAGTGTTGAACATGGACATTTTGTGACGTGTTTAAAGGAGTGGAATTGAAGCTGTGATCTGGGATGTGACGCAAGAAGAGGTTGTGTTTTGTGTTGTGGTACAACTGTTAGTGGAATTGAGGATATTTTTGTGACGTTTAATAGACTGAACGTGGATGATGAGGTTATGTTTTGTGTTGTATTTAGCTGTCCGAGTGTGAACAAGGTTGTGTATTGTGTTGTAATTAGAAGCGGTGTGGATGTGATGTGAATTGTGGTGTTTGTAGCTGGTAGAATGGTTGGCAGGAGGTTGTGTTTGAGATATGTTAGTAGGCTAACTGTGTATGAGGTTGAGTCTTGTGGTGTTTAGAGGTCTAAATGTGAGTGAGGTTGTGATTTGTGATTCGTTTAGCAGGCTTAATGTGAGTGAGGTTGTGATTTGGGGTTCGTTTAGCAGGCTTAATGTGAGTGAGGTTGTGATTTGGGGTTCGTTGAGCAGGCTTAATGTGTGGGAGGTTGTGATTTGGGGTTCGTTTAGCAGGCTTAATGTGAGTGAGGTTGTGATTTGGGGTTCGTTTAGCAAGTTTAATGTGAGTGAGGTTGTGATTTGTGGTTCGTTTAGCAGGCTTAATGTGAGTGAGGTTGTGATTTGTGGTTCGTTTAGCAGGCTTAATGTGAGTGAGGTTGTGATTTGGGGTTCGTTTAGCAGGCTTAATGTGTGGGAGGTTGGGTTCGTGGTGTATTTAGTGGGCTGAGTGTGGTTGAGGTCGTGTTTCCTAATGGCCATGTTATGGAAGCTGTGTGTAACTGGAACTGGAAACAGAGCGGGCTCGCCAGCCTCCTGTCAGAATCCCGGTCTCATACTGGCCCATCAGACCACACTGCCAGATAAGTGCAAGTGCCCTGTGTCTCTTCTTCCATTCGCTGTGTGTGTCTGTGTGGGCAAAAGAGAGAGGGAGAGAAAGAAGGAGAAAGACGGAGAGAGAGAGAGAGAGAGAGAGAGAGAGAGAGAGAGAGAGAGACTTGCTGAGGCTAATATCTAGTCTGTTATTTTTAGGAGGAGAGTTCCCAAATGGAAGGATTGTAATTGTACGTCGAGGGCTTTTTTGAAGGAGAGCTTAGGCAGACGCAGCATTTTAGATGCCTTATTCACTAATTAACAACCTCACAAGGCTTATGGTAGTGACAAATCTAACCCAGTGTCTCACTCGCAATACAGGCTGTTCGTCTGTTTCCTTTCTCTGATCTCTGATTGTTCAACATGTCCTATTCCCAACATGCGTGCGTGCACGTGTAGGTGCGTGCGTGTGCCCGGATTCTACAGAGACAGAGCACGCGTGATGGACGTAAGCTGTCGACTGACAGAGAAGAAGAATTCTATAATCACTGCACACGCCTCATTTGCACCCCACCCCCCCCCCCCCACCCCAAACGTCCTCTCCCACATCCCCTGAGCGTGGACCGTCTTGTGTGACGTCAGCAAATGACGGCAAGGCATATGAGTACCTGTGTGTATGTCTGTAAGAGGTCAAAAACATACAGCTGTGTTTTCCTCTGATTCGAATTCTCTGACCATCAGGGTGCATCAGCTTGTACATGTGCGTTAACACACAACGTGCCTCGTGAACTCATTCGTAATCATGTTAAAGTTCACAAGAATGCACCCAGTCCACTGAATGTACTATTACGAGGACTTAGCAACACGGCGCCTCGCAGAGCACTTTGCGATGATATTTGTGAGCTCCCTACCCCCGGCTGCTCTGAGTCTGCTTCACAGCTCCACAATAGAGAGACACAGTTCAATTTCACCTCATGGCTATAGAAGTAATTTAAGTTGAGAAATAAAAGTTTTCTATAGTGACATAGTTCAGCATGACTTAACAGCTTTATAATACTTATGCTTGTCCCGGCCAGAAAATTCTACACAGCGCTTTTAATTTGACTGAGGATGACAGCAGACAGGCCCGCCTGGCACTGCCAACCTACGAATGCAAAGGCATTAGCTGAGTGCTTAGTGATTCAACCTCTCACCAACTGCAAGAGAAAATGTACAAAAAAACAAAAACAGAACAGGAAGTGTGTCATCCATTAGACTACGTTTGGCTCTAGAGAAACAATCCTGTTCCATTTGCTCTGATATGTGAAGTGGGTGATGTACCGCTTTCAATTTCACATGAATTTTTTTTTTTTTTTTCCTGGCAACCTCATTCAGCTTAAAGTGGATGAGCTTTCTCGTCGCCACGAAGAGTGTTTGAAAGGGGACCAAAAAAAACCCCCAAAAAAAACAAAAAAAAAAGAAGAAGAGAAAAGAAAAAGAGAAGAAAAAAATCTAGAGTATGACTACAGCTTTTGGCAGACGTTTGAAATATGGGCATTAAGGAATCAGTGTCCTGTGTAATGAGTGGTAAAGAACAGTTCCTTGACCAGTGACAAGTCTCTTTAGTGGGATTGCTTTTTGCATTTATTTATGGGGTTCTAAGGGTCTGTGTAACTCTAGCGTTGTGGCGATGCTGAATTGGTGTCTCATCCTCATTCACGTAGACCAAATTAAGCACTTCATAAAAGTACATTACGAGTGTGAATCATTTTCAAGGTCTTTTGTGATTCGTGGGGACGCTTTTGTACCAGTGACTTATGGGAACACGCAGATAATAATAGTTCCCTTTAGTGAACTACAGTGAGGTCTTGACATGAGCCATAAATCCTAAAACAAATGAACTATACACACACAGCGTTTTTAACCTTTTGAATTTGTATAGCGTGCTGGGATATTAGCATTTTCTTTTTACTCGATTACCCATTTAGCTGTAGATGAGAACACACTCCAAGTCAGGCCGTGTTTTTTTAAAAGCCTGAGTGTTTTTTTTTCAACCCAAATGCAATACCTGAACCGCCAAGGAAAAAAAAAATATCTATGGAGCATTTAATCACATCTGAAGTTCCTTCTGAAAAATCATTGCGCCTTCTCAGCTCAGTGCGTTAGTTTAGGATAAGAATCAGCTGATGCTGAGATTTCCGTAGGCATGAAGACAAATTCATTGTCTTTTTTTTTTTTTTTTTTTTTACCCCGGTTACAGAGATTGCTTAAGTACTGGAAGTGTTGCCTAATTTGTCATTAGCATTTTACAGCACTTTTAGCTGCTTTGGTGTGTGGAAAAAATAAGAGATATATAAACAATGGGTTGATCTGATTTAATGCTTTTCAACACCCCCCCCCCCCCCCCACCCTACGCACCCACCCACCCACGCACACATGCACACACACAAACACACACACACTCTTCATTCTTCTCTCTCACTCTCTGTCTCCCTCTCTCGCTCTCTCTCTCTCTCTCTCTCTCTCTCTCTCTGCAGAATCTTGAGATACACTGGCACACACGCACACACACAAACACACACACACACTCTTCATTCTTCTCTCTCTCTCTCTCTCTCTCTCTCTCCCTCTCTCTCTCTCTCTCTCCCTCTCCCTCTCTCTCTCTCGCTCTGCAGAATCTTGAGATACACTGGCATGGCAGACATTCCTCTCTCCTTTTATGTAATCAAAAGGTTACACGAAATTCACCCGATTTAATTTATTCAAAGTGAAACGACAAAGGCACTGTGCAGGCATGCTGCACGTAAACACACACACACACACACACACACACACACACACATTTTCAAATCATTTCAGGAATGGTTTCCAGGCACATCCTCTTGTCTCCTTTCATCATCTCATACATTTTGTTTGATGTACTGGGTGCAGTGAGGTGAAGAATTAGCGCATGCTATGCAGAATACAACATGCAAGCATGCAAATGGCACTGTTAGAACATTTTAGCTGAGATCACAAAACCTGCAGATTTGTGTATGTATCTGTGTGTGTGTGTGTGTGTGTGCGTGTGTGTGTGCATGTGCGTGTGCGTGTGCGTGTGTGTGTGTGAGTGTGACAGTGTGATTTAATACTGCAGTACAGTAAATTGCTTTTCATGTTGGGGCCGATAGACTTGGATCAGATGCACGAGTGAGACATCTCTGTTATATCTTATTTGCCCTCTATTCCATACATTACTCCATAAAATTGCAAAAACATGGTCTGTGCACATATGTTCTAACCATGTTCCAACCCACCCCCCCCCCCCCCGTCCACCCCCTCCACCCCCCCTTTTTTATTTTTACTCCCTCCTCTCTTTCACTTACCCTCCCTCTTCCTCGTCTGCTCCCCCCTTTCCTCTATCTATTCCTCTTTCTCTATCCATTCCTCTTTCTCTATCCATTCCTCCTTCTTTATCCATTTCCTGCCTCTCAACCGAATCTCCCAATTCACACATCCTCTTTCTCTCTCTCTCTCTCTCTCTCTGTAGGTACGTGGTAGACTGATCTCTGTGGCGTGAGTGAGGTGGCGAGGGCCTCCATGGCTTCCTCTGGGAGGCTGGTGGTGCTAGGCCTATGCCTGGCCGTGGTTGCCCTCCCTCTCCCCTGCCAGGGCTGCCCACCACGCTGCGACTGTGTGGCACAGCTCCGGTCGGTGTCGTGCCAACGCAGACGCCTGTCGGGCATTCCCGAGGGCATCCCCACGGAAACGAGGCTGCTTGACCTCAGTCGGAACCGGCTGCGTTGGGTGGCACCGGGGGACCTGGCGCCCTACCCTCGGCTGGAAGAAGTGGATCTGAGTGAGAACCTCATCACCACACTGGAACCCAATGCATTTGCCAGTTTGCAGGCCCTACGGACACTGCGTCTACGTGGCAACCAGCTGAAGCTGGTGCCCATGGGCGCTTTTGCCCGTCTGTCAAACCTGACCACCCTAGACTTGAGTGAAAACAAAATCGTCATCTTGCTGGATTATACTTTTCAAGACCTGCACAGCCTGAAAAACCTGGAGGTGAGTAGGAAACAATAGAGAGTGGGAGGACTCCATGGATGGATGGATGGATAGATGGATGGATGGATGGATGGATGGATGGATGGATGGATGGATGGATAAATGGATGGATAAATGGATGGATGGAATGGAAGAAGGCAGATTAATCATATGAGCAGTTATACAGTTGAATGCATGTGTGAACCCTACACCCATGGCATACAAGTCATTTAGACCATATTTATCCATATTTATCCTCAGTGATGAGACAACCTATAAAAATGAGATAAGAATAAATGGATAATAATGATAATCATGAGCTGTTACAAGGATTGATGCGTACGTTATAGAATGTATCTCATGTAATGAATGTTCTTGCATCCACTGCTTCTCTGCCATTCTTCAGGTGGGTGATAATGATCTGGTCTACATCTCGCACAAGGCATTTTTGGGGTTACTAGGTCTGGAGGATCTAACCATTGAGAGGTGCAACTTGACTTCCATCTCTGGTCAAACTCTGTCCTACCTACGTAACCTGGTCACTCTCCGACTGCGTCATCTCAGTATCACCGCGCTCGAGGACCAAAATTTCCGCAAGCTGTCCGCCCTCAGGGGGTTAGAGATTGACAACTGGCCGTACTTGGAATACATCTCTCCCCTAAGCTTCCAAGGTCTCAACCTATCCTGGCTTTCCATCACCAACACCAACATCACGTCTGTCCCTTCCGCCTCCTTCCGGAACCTGGCCTATCTGACCTCACTGAACCTCTCCTACAACCCCATCTCCGTCCTGGAACCCTGGGCATTCCGGGATCTTCTGCGTCTGAAGGAGCTGCATATGGTCAGTACCAACCTGCTCACTGTGGAACCCCACGCCCTGGGCGGTCTGAGGCAAATCCGGGTCCTGAATCTCTCTAACAATGAGCTAGTGACACTGGAAGAGAGTTCCTTTCACTCTGTCAACAGTCTGGAGACGTTGCGGGTCGACGGCAACCCCTTGTCCTGTGACTGCAGGCTTCTCTGGATCCTCCAACGACGAAGAACCCTGAACTTTGACGACAAGGTGCCTGTGTGCGCCGGACCCGCCGAGGTGCAAGGGACCGCTTTGACCTCCTTCAGTGATTCGGCACTGTTTGATTACTTTACCTGTCAGAAGCCCAGAATACGGAACCGGAAGCTCCAGCAGGTGACAGCACGTGAAGGGCAGCCGGTTTCGTTTCTGTGTCGTGCTGATGGCGAACCCACACCCGCCATCATCTGGATCTCACCGCAGCGTCGACGGATCACGTCCAAAACCAATGGCAGGATCACAGTACTACCAGGCGGAACTTTGGAGATCCGGTACGCCCAAGTCACGGACAGCGGCACGTACATCTGCATTGCCAGCAATGCTGGCGGCAACGACACCTACTTCGCCACGTTGACGGTGAAAGGTCTGCCCTTGGACGCGACGTTGTTCACCAACCGCTCACTGTACGCAGTGGACATGAATGACACCAGCCTCAACAACACCCGCGTCTTCCTGAAGTTCACACTGGACCTCACCACCATCCTGGTCTCTACGGCGATGGGCTGTATCACCTTCCTGGGCGTGGTTCTCTTCTGTTTCCTGTTGTTGTTCGTGTGGAGCCGCGGACGCGGGCAACGCAAGAACAACTTCACAGTGGAGTACTCCTTTAGGAAGACGGAAGGCCCTGCAACCAGTGGGAGCACTGGAGGAACTCGCAAGTTCAACATGAAAATGATATGAAACAACGCAGCCAGGGGCCCACTGGGAGAGGCATGAGAGCCCAACTGACATAAACACATACACACACAGCACTGACTCGCAACATATAAACCCACCTGAGAAACTTAGAAGATTGTTTGAAAACTACAAAATGTTAAGATTGGATCACTTGATTCATTAGATATTGTAACAAATCAGTATTAGATTACAAATTTCCCTTAAGGTCTGATATAAATACAGTTATCTTTGTCTCACTGCCTTTGGTTAGATGTAGCTGGTGAATCTACATGCAGATGTAACATAATGATAAGCAGGTTTTTATTTAAATAAGTTGTTCATTTTGCAATAAAGTCATTTTTTGCAGTTTAAGGTTAGATGTAAGTATCACTGTGATCATTTTAATCTGCACTGTGATTGGCTGGTTGTCATGTCACTCGTATATATGTGACCTGAGAGGGTGAGTTCAGAAGATATCTATTTAACAAATCTTAAATGGGAGCCAGTGGAGTGTTCAGCTTTATTGAACTGTTGTCTTCACATCTATACCAAAACAATTTTAAAGTGTCTACAAATGTTGCAGTAAAACTCCAAAAAACAAATGTTTTATTGCTAATATGCTAAGTGTTAGCGCACCCAGCAACAACTCTTGACTACCTGTATTGAAAAACCAGTACAACTGAAAGACCTGATGACCAGCCAATCTCAGCACTACATTTTATTTATAAGCATAAGCCCTTCTGAGAGACCACTGCATGTATATTTGCTGCTTGCTACCTGCTTGCTGAGAACTGCTCATTAGCGCTAAGCTATTTAGGAATGATAACCCATTGTGATTGCCAAATTAATTGAATTAATTTTTGAACTGTGAATTTGACTGCCTACTGCCATCCTGAATCCTAAATCCTGAATTTTGAGCCTCAGCTAGACAGAAAAGGTTTTTGAGACAAGGACTGTTAAAAAACAACAGCAACAACAACAAAACATGAATGTACTAAATGAATGAATCCATCCTTAAGTCAACGGGTCAATCAAAGACAACTGGATTCCAGTTCACATAGAAAAAGAAAATCTCACAGTAGAGAAAATTGCCTAAATTACAAAAGATCATAGAAAATTATTAAATAATAATAATAATAATGATAATAATAATAAATAAAAAAAAAAGAACAACTTTTCAAGCTGTTGCGATCAGGAGCTGTGTGAGTTGGGTCAGGCACACTGGCCGCGTGGCAAATGCCACAGCACTGGTATTTCAGAGTCCTGACAGTGCTGTTTTGCAGTGCATGGGTAACTGCGCAGCCAGGACCTCAGGGTCTGGTTAGGAAGCCAAGCCTTGGATCCTGGCTGCGCAGTTGCTGTAAAACGTAATGTTCAGCCTAGGCTCGGTGGAGGGAGGGCGGGTGGGGGCAGGGGTGGCTTAAACGTCCTCTCTCTCTCTCACACACCCCCCCCCCCCCCCTTCGACCAGCCTGGGACATGGGCACACGTACACTGACCACCCAAATGCCTTCATGGGGGGAGGCAGTTAGGGGATCAGAAAAAAAGATAGATGTTGGACATTACAAACACATATACATACATACATACATACATACAGTACATACAGTACATACATATATGCATACATACGTACGTGTACACGCACAGTTTATTCTGTATTAAAGCCATATTTGAGGAAGAAAGGCACCAATGTATTATGATAGCTTTATTCATTTACAAAAACATGAACAAGTGAAAAAAAAAAACAAAAAAAAAAACAAGGTGCTATGAAGAGTGAGTCTGTTGAATAAGCTTTTACACAACAATCCAGCCCACAAATCCACATACTCTTGCATTCCGACCAAATGTACAAACATTTAAAAAAAAAAAAGGAAAAAAAAAAGAAAAAAACAGAGTTCATTCTATTTTTCTATTATGTCATTTTTACAAAGATTATGTGTCATTATTTCATGTAATTACTTTATGCACTAATTCAGCTAAATGCGTCTCATGTTTATGGCTGCCGCTGTATCTTCGGCATCCGCTGCTTTTTAATTATATTAATTGATCTTCGGTGACGGCGTTCTGCAGTAGCAAAAAGCATTCTGGGTAATAACATTGGGGAGTATTATTGTAATTGCTATTGCCTATTGAGGGCTTTATTGGATTAATGTTTATTTATTTGTTTATTTAGTTATTTATTTATTTATGTATTTAGCAGGCAGAATGGTAGCTGCAGTCAATTATAAACACCAGCTTGCAGATTGTGGTGCAGAATTGGTAGTGCAGGGGGAGATAGCACTGAAGTAATTGCATCAAAGATTCACAAGAAAGCCTCAACCTGACATAAAGCCTTCATAAGAGCATTGTAATGTGTCATAGCACCATTCTTGATGTCTTATTTTGATTAAATTCATGGGTATTAAGACTCTCACAGACATTTACACTAACAGTTCAGCAGAACTAACCCCCTTGTATTTGTGGTTCGCTCAACACACACTGACACGTGATAAAAACAAAACAAAACAAAAAAAAAAAAACTTGTAACACATCTATCTGGAAGTTATGAACACACAAAATCATAACTTTGGCGGCCAGTGTGCAAAAATCTCCTGCCTCTCCTGCCCAGTTTTCATCCACGCCCCCCAAATACCCCACCCCTCATCCACACAAACCCCCCCAACCCCCTAACTGGGTCTCATTGAGGGAGGGGTCCCTGGCTGGTGACCACGGATGTATATGAAGTCATGACACACCCATCTATCCCATGTGTATTTGACTGTAGAAGGTGTTACCTCTTTAAACGTTTAGTTTATGACTATGTGTTTTATATTTGCTTAGAAATGCCTTAAAAAGAATGCCACCTTGGTTTGACAAACGAACCATCTTCTGTTCTCAGCTCTTTTAGTCTGGCCAGTGGTTTTGCGGCTCTGCAAAGAGTTTAAAAAAAAAAGAAAAAAAAAACGTACATTTTTATATTATAGAGCAAGTTATCCAAATGGTTTAAATCAAGAGAGTTGTAGAGAAGATTAAAACTACTGAATGAGTCTGGAAAACAAAACAAAAAAAAATGGTTGCTCCTCAACCGTACAACACAGTCTGCTTTAATTCAGTTGAGCAAAATTCAATTATGGGTTAAATAACCCAAATTTGGTGGGCCCAAAACACATACACCAAGTTAAAAAATAAGAAAAGGTAACTCAGGACGGTGTAATACCATGCAGACGAGTAAAGATACATTGGCAGACTGCAAAGAAAGAATTTAATGAGAACAGAGGATAGCATCGAATCCCAAAAAACACTGTCAACGAGGATTCTAGACAATTCTCTTTTGTCCTAAAATCGGTGAAATGTGCAGAATTTGTTTTTGTATGATGTACGCACTGATTTAGGGACAATAAGATAAGTCCACCAGGTAAATCGAGATAAATTGTCTATCTAATGAAACGGTGGATGTCCAAAGGGGCAACTTGGCTAAAATTTAGACTGTGATGATTTGTGACCCTCCCTTTCCTTCTTTGTTTACTTCTTCTTATTATTATTATTATTATTTGTTTTGGGTTTTGTTTTTTTCTTTTGTAAACATTTGTGTTGTCAGAGTCCACAGACATCATCCTCAGTGAACTGGGTGGAGTGTGGTTGTGTGAGTACAGTCGATGTTGTCTTGGTGGCCTTGTGGCTCGATGTTGTCTCTTTTTTCGGATCCGTTTTAGGTTTTAGCTTTTTTTTGGTTAGTGTTAGCTCCTTTAGCCGTGCAGTCAGTCACTGTGTATAGGTGTGGTGGTGGAACAGGAGAAGAGGCGCAGCCGGGACCTTTGACCTTTGACCCCCGGCTCCTCCAAACTGACCCCTTCCCCGACCTTTTTTACTCCCTCTCTGTTAAACGTGCCCCCTTGTGTCCGTTTTGCGGACCTTCAACCACTGGGAGCACCTGGATTCTTCCCCTACTCCACTAACATTTTACAGACCACCCAGCCCTTTACAATACAGAATGAGTGAAGGAGGGGACTGAAGTAGTTACGATTTTGAAACTTTTCAGCAGTTTAATGTTTTTTTTTTTTTGTTTTGTTTTGTTTTTTTTTAAGGAGTTTAAAATGTAAATGCTCAATAGTTGGATGGTAGTTGGTTTCTGAGGCCCATTTAACGAGTTACACGTGTCTTTCCCTACTCTAAAAATACAGAGAGAGCCATGTTGATCCAAACATGAACAGAGGATCTAACGCATTGTTGAAATATATATATATATATATATATATATATATATATGCAGAGAGTGGACTATTAACTAAGAAACCTTTAAACTGTTCAGATTCTTCACACATCACTGCCTGAGAATGCACAAGTAGATAAAGAAAAAAGAAAAAGAAAAGGAAACAAAAAAACAGCGATGAGCTATGTTTCTTCTCAGACTAAGCAATATTCTTCCTCCCAGGCTAATGCTTTTCACCTGTCGTCGTCTAAGCTCAGTCCAGAAACACCACTTGAGCTGCTTAGCGCAATGTTTCTTGCTTCTTTTGTTCAGTTCTCTTGCCGACAGACTCTTGCCTGACCTCAGTTCAGCTCTGTTTTTGCCTACTCTGGTGCTTAGCAACTTCCTGCACTTTTGTTACCTGCTTCCTGAGTAGACACAAACACTGCTGTGAAAAGTGTCGAGGTCCAAAACGCTGAACTGATCGTCTGGCCTCTTCAAAAGAAAAGTTTGTGTTGGAGCTCTGCTTTTCGCCAAACTTTCTGAGTTAGCTTCAGTGTGTTGACTTTTTTTTTCAAATGAAAGAGCTGATTTGTTGTCAAAAAAAGGTCAAACAAAACAAAGGCATGCAACGCTTAGTGTCATGTATCTGTTTTAAAAAAAAGAAAAAAAAGCCAATATCTTCACTTGGACCAAAGCATGTCCATTGTTAGCATGACTAGCATTCACTAGTGACAGTCGCAGGTCTCTCTTTCTCTCTCTCTCTCTCTCTGTCTCTCTCTCTCTCTCCCTCTCTCTGTCTCTTTCTCTCGCTCTCTCTCTCTGTCTGTCTCTCTCTCTGTCTCTCTCTCTCTCTCTCTCTCTCTCTCTCTCTCTCTCTCTCTCTCTGTCTCTCTCTCTCGCTCTCTCTCTCTCTCTCTCTGTCTCTCTCTCTGTCTCTCTCTCTCTCATCTTGAGAAAGTAGGTCTCGCTTTCCCTCGCCCCCTCATCAGTCTGCCGATGCCTGCTGTCTCTGCTGCTCCTAGGCAACAGGAGACCCCCTAACACAGACGGCAAGGGTGGAGCAAATACCAACAGGGACCCGTTTTTTTTTTTTCGTCTGCTAATAAACAACAAGAGCAGTGAGGAACCTTCCAGGGTTTATTTCAATTAATGGGAGTTGTTGTTTTTTTTTTTCTTTTTCTCCCGTTAATGTATTCCTTTTATCTTCGGGTCATTGTTCCTGGTCTCGTTCAGAAGATGTTTTTGGACACATTTTTTGAGAAGTTCTGATGTTTTTAGGCCGTTAGTGTTCTGGTGCATTCTGAATATGAGACAGCGCTGTGAGATTTTTTTTTTTTTTTAATCTTGAAGTTCCTTCTCAACACAGTGTGTCCTTAAGGAAAGTGTGTGCTGAAACTACACAGTTTTTCTTTACACATATAGCCATATTTCAAAGGATGCACGGTGGAGTTTTTTTTGTGATATAAACCTCTGTAACACCTGAAAAAGCATTTAAGTGATGAAATTCATATACAGTTGTCAAAGAACATGCCTGGTACGCTTTCTAGAGCCATAGAAGGAGGACTGTGATGAAAGCCCACGGAGTCTGAATAGAGGTCAAATTTTGTTCACAGAGTAACATTTCTGCAAGCATTCTCCCCTCATAAATGCAGGGAAAATAGAAAGGGAAAAAAAGCAAAGCAAATACATGAAAAAGAAAGGTCCCCAGATCCTGTATATCACATTTGTTTCACACTTCTTTTCTCACACTTTTTTCTTTGTCTCTTTTTTTTCCTGACAGAATTCTGGAATTAGGTTGAGGATGGGGAGCGGGGGGGGGGGGGGTGCTGTTCGTGGCGGCAGGGAGACTGTGGCCATGAGATTTAGTTTCTATCACTATACTGCCCTCTGGTGTCGAGTCTTTGAAATGATATGATTTCAGGAATGAGCGGAACTACAGTGCTTGTCAATATTTCAGCGAACAAAGTTAACACAATTTACTGCTTATTCCCTGCCATATGCTCTAAGAGCAGTTTATGACTGTTAGCCTTTAAATATATTACCTATCTGATCTTTTACGTGGTATTTAACTGTAACCTCGGAAGTCACATTGTTCTTTATAGCACCGTGTCCAGTGAACGCTACGACTTTGAGATTTTTAACGTAACTCAAATTCAGCGGTCTCACTGCTATGAACGGGGAGGGTTTACTCACTCCAAATTACCTTTAGGTTTAAGTGATTACGGGATTAATTTTGATGTTTCCTCTCCCTAAATCCATCTCTCTCTCTCTCTCTCCCCTGAGACACAGCCAAAAACTGATCCTAGAACTGTTTTTAAAGGAACACCGTCAAAACTGAGTAAGGCGCGCTGTTAATTCGGTGAGGCGGGGTGACGGGGGATTGAATATGAAAAGGATAAGTGAAAAAAAAATCACTTGGTTTTGGGTTTTGGACAGCAATGACTATGAAAAACCTTATGATATTTATACCTGCAATACGCTTAAGAAGTCCACTTAAGAGATTCAGGAATGCAACTTTTTCATGCGTTTTTTCCCACGTGAATTAGCAGGTTTGATCTATGCATGCCTCTTTTTTTTTTGTTAAATCCCTGAACTTGCCAAACACACCTATACTTGTGCGAATCTCATTTGATGTCTTAAATAGCTGACTGTGGGATTGGATGAAAACTAGGCTACTCCTACGGATGTTTAGTTTCTTTTCAAAAGCCATCTCTGATTCTAAAGCGAGCCTTGCTTTTGAGGAACGGTGCCATCTTCATCTTATCGGACCTCGGTGCCGTAACTAGAGTTTTTAGTTGTTGTTATTGCTGTTTGGCAAAACTGAACGCTCTTGTTCAATGTACAGGAATCCTTTGTCTTCCCACAATCTGTGTGTTGCTTTGACTTCTGAGTCACGAACTAGGATCATATATGTCATTTGATTTGTATGTGAGGCTGCAAGCGTGTGTTCTGACAGACAGATATTTCTATAATCATTGTATTTTTGCCTTACGACTTTCTTTCTTCTTTTTTTCTTAATTGTTTTTAATAACTATTTTCTCGCTGTTTCCCAGCTCAGTGCCTGTTGCTGAACTCTCATTTAGAAACACACAGATGATTTTTTAAAGAGGAGACGCGGACAGAGCTTCGGATCTTCAGGTTTGATCTAATCCAGTTCAGTTTCAAGGCAAAAGCGTATTTTCAGACGGTATAAAAAGGAACCCGTGCCAAAGATATTCAGCGCGAAGTGCCATAACGACCGAATATTACAGAGCATTTACGAATTTACCCTAAGACCAGGAAATACCATAGGCCTATTCGATATGCAAGGAATGTCGCCATAGAAACAGTTCATAATTATTGGGTAGGAAGTGCCGTAGGTAACCTACTTTGCTGATAAGGAAATGCCGTAGCTGCTCGGATCTGGAATTCAGGTTGTTATGCCAACCATTTAGTCTTCAGTGGATTTTCACTAAAAGACTTTTCCCCTGCTGGACTATAACCAAACACTCCAAGCGACTATACAAAAGCTGAACATCACTGCCAAACAACAGGCAAGCCCGTCTAAAAAATCGATCGATACAGTCACTTTTTTCACTTTCGATTCAGAACTTTTTCAGCACCGACATCTGACTGACGCAGATGGAGTAATAAGAGATTTTCAGCTTTGCATTATATTACTGTACGATTCACTTGCCGTGAAAAACATCTTGTAGATATGCAGTGAGGTCTTTCATCCAATCCCGCAACCGTTATGTCTTTTGTCCATGAAAAAAATGGGAATAATTCATATTTGTAGAGGATCTGTCATTTTTTAAACATATGTTTGTTTTATACTGTTCGTCCTGTATAGACAAAAAAAAACATTTTGATCATAAAAGCATGTTGTTATCTGTCAGCTGCCTCTGCGGTCTTATTCTTGTGTCTTTGTGGTAATGTGTTATGTCTTAACACGGTGTAAATGGCTGGACAACAGAAACAGGGGTCACAATACACAGAACTCATCGTAATCAGGACTAATCTAAAGTAATTACTACTACTACTACTACTACCAATTAATAATAATAATAATAATAATAATCATAATAGTAATAATAATACTACTACTACTACTGATAATAATAGAATAACAGATTATGTTTGATTCAATTTTACTCTGTAGTGTGATCATATGACCACTGGGTGGTGCTGCTGGGTGCTGTTCTAACACTCATGAAATGCAATTCTGCCTTAGTCTCTCTTCCATGCAACAAAACACAACACATTCTATCAAGATAATTCAAATGATTCACGAGCCAAAAAAAAAAACTGTTTCCCAATTGTTTCTTTATTTAATTATTCAAAACACACAATTAATTTACCCATACTAGTCTTTTTTAAGTTCATTTATGTTCTGTAACAGCTCTAACTCAGTTTTTGCCTTCTTAAAAGGACATAACACGTGAACATAGGAGTAACTGTACAGGCCCTCAATGCTGCTGAGATCAAGACTGGTATAGCAGACACACAGAGAATGACAGTGCCGCAGTGTGTGTGTGTGTGTGTGTGTGTTTGTGTCTGAGGTGCACTGTGTCACCATGCTGGTATTTTTTATTTGCTCATTTATTTGGCATGAGGTTTGGCCCTTGCTGTTAGAGACGCCGCGGAAACGGTCAGTCAGGTGAAGCATAATGTTTGGGGGGGGGTTGGTAGGGGGGTGGGTTTAGATTGTCAGTCCTACAATCTTTGGTTTATGCTCAGGCACACATGAAGTGCACATCATATACGTGTACACATGACCACACTGCATGTTGGGTTGTTCTGCTTTGCTCTCTCTCTCTCTCTCTCTCTCTCTGTCTCTCTCTCTCTTTCTCCCTCTCTCGCTCTCTCTCTCTGTCCACACACAGAAGAGCTTAAAAACGGCAAAGCTCTGCAGTGTTTATAACACTCTGAGTAAGACATGATGCTAACACACAGCCCTACCGTTTAGAAAATGCCACAGTTTCTCTAAAAAAAACTGGACAGAGTTAGAGTCACCCCAAAGCAGTACGTCCTAATCATTCCTCTCCTCTAAACAACATTCAGAGAGAGAGAGAGAGAGAAAAAGAAAGGAAGAAAAAAGAAAGAAAGAAGGAGAGAGTGGGGGAGGGAAGCAAACAGGTGAAAGGATCATTAGAGCATAGGCACTTTTTTTTTTTTTTGAGATAACGCTGATATCACATCTGATATGAAAACGACAGTCACAACGAGACAGTCACATGTAATTGTAAATAATCACATTTGGGGTTTTTTTTTGTTTTGTTTTGTTTTCTGTGCTGTAATTCTTCTTTCAGGCATTCTATAACAATACCCTGAGAGACTGGAGAGGACGAGGAATTGTACAGATGGAGTGATGATTGAAGGGAAGAGAGAAGGAGGGATAGAGGGAGAAAGGGAGGAAGAGAGGGGGCATTGGGGACGAGGGAGGGGGTGGGCATTGGGCGGAAGGGGGGGGGTAAGGTGTTTGCATAGCTCTCTGTGCAAATAAATGTACTGTTTATTTACCCTTCACCTTCAAGCGTCCATAAACAACGCACACGCATAAAAACAAGAGGCAAACGCTGCTATTCTGAACAAGAGACACGTTGGGGGGGGGGGGGGGGGGGGGGGGGGGGGGGGGTCGATCATTTTTGGGGTTCTGCAGAGTGACGAGATTGTTCAGCCTCAAAACAGCAAGTCTAGGACCAGCTAAACTAGTTTCTTACTCCTAAACTTATCCATTCCGGGCCAAGTCAGCCAAACCAAACCAGGAACAAAAACACAGAAAATTTGATGAAGTGATTTGCACCAGTGGGGGTCACAGTAGAGGTAATTTTTGTGTTGTGCAGGGTTTAATTGTCGTTGAAATGCATTCTGAGTATTTCGGGTACATCGGTGTATGTGACTTGATTGGGTAACCTTGGCTATCACTCCAAATAACTGGTAAAACTCATTAAAGTTACGGCAGTGAAAGTCAAAAGTCACTATAGAAATGGCACTGTCGCACTGTCAAACGGTTCTGCTTCCCAGTCTTAGATCTCCGTCACTTCTCAGTGACTGCCTTCTTATCTGTCTCTCTCTCTCTCTTCATATATCTTTTCTTTCTTTTTCACTCTTTGTTCCTTGTCTTTCACTCTCCTCCTCATTGGAAATTGATTGTCTTCTACCATCACAAAGACACTTGGTTCTGATTGGTTGTCTGGTATATCAGAGGAGGGAGAGAAGGTGGCCACTGGGGGGCGCTCTTTCTCTCTCGGCTTCACAAAAAAAAATAAAAATGAAAAACACTCAGACAGCCAAAGTCCCACTCTATGTGTGATGTCCCTAATAATGAATGTATCAGCAGGAGAACAACAGATGAGGTTCCAAATGAAAAGACCAAAATGATAACATTTAACATAATTTACAAACTTAAAAGATTAATGACTAATACACAACTGTTTTGCTCTTAGAGAATCGCTGCAATGTAGTTTTTAGGTCCATACGGAAATACACAGTGATTAGGGACACCAGCTCACCCAATGGGATCGAAAGCTGTTAAAATAGTGGATGACTCAGGACACGGGAGGGACCGGTCACTGTGTGTGTGTTTGTGTTTGTCTTCTAGTCAACATGTCAAATAAATACATATTAAATTATAAATACAAACATTAAAGACAAAAAAATAAAATAGTATCCACACATGTATGGTTCTGTACAGAGATAATAATAATAATAATAATAATAATAATAATAATAATAATAATAATAATAATAATAATAATAACAATAACAATAATAATAATAATAATAATAACAGCCCAAATCCCTCCACATTCCTTGATGTTCAAATTCATTATATACAGAGAAAAATGCTACAGAGGGAGAGATGGAGTCTAGGGTGAAGAAGGAGAAACATACAACATTTAAAAAACAAACAAACAAACAAACAGAAAAGAATTCAGAGGGGAAGGGGACGCATTGGCAGACAGCGATGCCACCGCCTCTCCGAACATCTGTCCTCTCCCAGTCTGTCCCTCCAGTTTGTTCTCTCCCTCTCTCTCTCCATAACCATGACATGTGGATCATCCTGCAGTCTCTTAACCAGTTAGATAATTTCCATGCATAAAAGAATCCCTCCCCCCCATGCCTCCTTTTCACAACAGAGGCGTAGATTTTTGGTAACCTTTTTTTTTTTTTTTTTTACCCCCTCCCCCTTTTTTTTCGTTTTTCTTTTTCTTTTTCTTTTTTCTTCTTTTCTTTTTTTTTCTTTTTTTTTTTTTTTTAAATATCAGGATCACGTGAACACACACACACACAAGAAACATTAAATTCAAACAGAATAGGAGAAAAACAAATTTTTTTAAATAATATGTATACGTGTGTCAAATACATCTGGGGTTGGGGGGGGGGGTGTGGAGGAGGGGGGGGGGTGGCAATCCACACCAGTGATGAAATAAGCTGTATAATGATATATCGACTTTGGTCCCAAAAAAAAAAAAAAAAAAAGATTTACGGTCAACTCAGTCGCATAATAACTTCAGACACCAGTCGACCTTTTGCCCCCTTCACATCTCACGCGTTCGTTTTCTCGTACACCCCCTCACTTTGCCCGACCGTTTGTTTACATCCTGCCTAGCTCTACTCAAGAGGTCTTTACCTCTAATACTGAGATGAGGAAGGAAAAAAAAACCATAGATAAAAAGCATGCTACTGCCAGAAAACAAACAAAGAGAGAGAGGAAGGAAAGAAAAAAAAAAAGCAAACTGACGTGAGAATACGGAACAGTAGAAATCTTCAAGTCACAATTTCCAAAACTATCATTTATAGCAGTTATTCATTATTTTTCAGTAATCGGCATTATCACTGTTATTGATTCATTACGTAACCTTTACATTAAAGTTTTTTTTCTTCTTCTTCTTCTTCTTTGAGGTATATCAGAATTTCATTGTCAACACATGCCTGCCAGTTCATCCGCTTGCTGAGGGAAAAGATCTGATTGGTTAAGATTTTTCTTGGTGACAGGATGGGACTGGTTGGACGTTAATGGACATGACTGATTGATTGATTGATTGATTGATTGACTGATGGAGGAATTTGATTTGGATGTTTTTTGTCACTAAAGGTGCTGCTTACATGCCTCTGGTCTCTGTTGTTACCACACACACTCCTATGATGCAGTATATTACACAAAAATATCTCTGGCAGGTGTGTGTGTATGTGTGTGTGTGTGTGTGCGCGCATGTGCATGCTTGTGTGTGCGTGTGCGTGTGTGTGTGCGTGTTTCTGACTCCAGAGACATATTGCAGGACTAGGATCTTAAATTACAGCATAATCCTGCTCTACACAGATTAAAGAGCTCCTCAGTGACTCAGAATTCACTCAGATGATAGAAAATTTGTATATAAATAAATCAATTAATTAATACACACTTAGAGCCGATAGAAAACACAAGTGTAACAGTTTTTGTAGAAAAACAAAGTGCTTTTTTTTTTATCAGAATGGAAAGAGAGTCTGCAAAGCTGCTATGTATGCACCCAACGTGTGTTACAAGAAACATGTGCGTTTGTGTGTGTATGTTTGTGTGTGTGTGTGTGTGTGTGTGTGTGCGTGTGCGTGTGTGTGCCCAGAGTAATCCCACCCGTGGTTGAAGGAAAAAGGCACTCAACTTACCCTGCACAGTGGCCACCTCCTTCACTGTGGCATGATGCAGTCTGACTACTCTGTGTGTGTGTGTGTGTGTGTGTGTGTGTGTGTGTGAGTGTGTGTGTGTTTGTGTATGTGTTTGTGTTTTTGTCTGCAAGTCCATGTGTATGTGTTTTTGCTACACAGCCAATCTCTGTAAGTGTGTTCGCTACACTCCAGTCATGTGCATTCGCGTGTTCGAGTGTGTGTTTGTGTGTGTGCGTGTGTGTGTGCGTGCGTGTGTGTGTGTGTGTGTGTGTGTGTGCGCGCGTGTGTATCAGTTTCTGTGTCTTTGTATGTGCTTGTATGTGTAACACAATGAAATGGAGATGAAGGGGAAATAGGATGAAAGACATTGTTTGACGTGTCTGTGAATGCATAAGTGTGTGTGTGTGTGTGTGTGTGTATGTGCGTGCGTGCGTGTGTGTGTGTGTGTGTGCATGTGTGTGAGTTGCGCATGTGTGTGTATCCTCTAGGCTGCGTAAGACTGGCAGGCTGAAAGTATCTTTGGTATCAGTGGCGTTTTCACACACACACACACCACTGTGATCCTGTGAGGTAGCCTTACTGGTTCCCGCTACAAACCAGAAGTGTGTGTTTCTTTTTGTTTTGGTTTGGTTTGTTTTGGTTTTTTTCTTCACATTTTTGCTTCACATTAGAGTTCCCAAAACGACAAAGTCTACGTTCCACACTAAAAACCCTCTTAGCCCCTCTTCCCCCGGAACCCAAAAACTCTCCAGCCGCAATGTAGCATCCCTGCATTTTTCTGGAGGTTTGATTATCTCGCCGGTAAAAATGCTACACAAACGTCTGTAGTTAACCACAGGAGTGGTTATGGTCCTCAATCAGACTTTGCTACGGACTCTTCTTCCTTACTCATGGTCTCTGCCAAGAAACCAGAGAAAAAAATGATCTGGTTTTCACATCCAGCAGGTCCAAACCCCTCATGACAGTGTATAAACAGGTTCTGTACTGGACATATGGAAGCTTCTTTCTTCTCCTCCTCACTCCTATGTTTCGCAAAACGAGAAAGATAAGGAGAGGGTAAGGAATGTGTTGCCGTAGCAACCGCTCTCCCTAACAAAGGCTGACGAACACCAAGCTGGGGGGGGGGGGGGGACGGTTCCGCAGGTCTGAGAGGTCAAAGTTCAGAGGTCGCTCCTGAAAGGAGTCCATCTTTCCAAAAGCGTACAGTAGTCCCCGTTATAGCAGTATTCACAATGTCCCACCATTTCGTTGTGTTCCAGTTTCCGGTTTCATTCCTTTTTTTTTTTGTCCTTCCAAAGTCCAAAGTCCTCACTTTTCTTGTTTCTTTAAGCTTTGTCAACAAGGTGCTTCTTTACACGTAATTTACGCACAACAGACAACAAGAGTTACATCTAATGGAAACTTTGTGTCTATGGTACTATATACCCGCATCATTATTATAGAGGAAGAGAGAGAGAGGGAGAGAGAGAAAGAGAGAGAGAGAGAGAGAATGAGATGGACAGAGAGAGAGAGATAGAGAGAGTGAGTGAGAGAGAGAGAGAGAGAGAGAGAGAGAGAGAGAGAGAGAGAGAGAGAGAGGGAAAGAGGGAAAAGGTTGGTTAGAGAGTGGTTAGAAAGTGGTAAAGGTATAAAAGCAGGGGGAAAAGAGGATAAGAGAGAGATAGAGGAAGAAGAAGGAGGAGAATATTTACACTAGATTTTCAGTACGTTTTTTTTTTTGTTTTTGGTTAATGATTGAGCTTTGTTTCGTAACCCATTCGATTGACTATTAGTATTGTTATTTTTATAGTTTCGTGATGGGAATGAGTGTTTTTATTTATTTTGTTCCCCCATATGAGATCTGGGAGTAACTTTGCATGATTTGTCAGTTACTCTGGTACAGAGCCCGTGCCCTAAAGACGGGTGGCAAGGGCGGGGTATGTAAATGAGGAGGCGGGGAAGTGGGTGGGGCTTAGGGGCTTAGAGCCGTACCTATCCTCTTTTGATTAATCATTAAGGCATCTGTCATTGGCACACAATCATACAGTGACATTTTACCTTCATGTTTGGCCACTTTGAGCTGCGTCGTTCTGTTAACGAACAGCTTTTAACTCACTTCCCTCTCTCATTATTACTGATTGTGTTTTTTTTCCCTTAATCTTTGGTAAATGAAAATATCTTTCGATTCAAACATCAAAACCATGCAAATAAATGAGTAAAAACTTCCAATTAAGAGTTGTAATAATAATAATAATAATAATAATAATAATAATAATAATGATAATAATAATAATAGCAGAACAAACATGTTTTGTTACAGTAAGCTGGTTTTGATATGAGCTCTCAAAACCAAGGGTTTGTGTGTGTGCATGTGTGTGCGTGTGTGCGTGTGTGTGTGTGTGAGAGAGAGAGGGAGAGAGATAGAGAGAGAGATTGTGTATGTTGTTGTCGTTGTGTGTGTATGCGTGCATGTGTAATAAACTACAGTGAGCTCAGAATTAAACAGCTGAATTACTGTAGTGTAGTCCTTCTGTCCTCCATTTATCCCCTACGGAGACAAAAAT
>NC_044499.1:4976263-4978763 GCF_902362185.1 Chanos chanos
TTGTATGACTTGTAGGTTACGTGTATCCAACATCTTATTCAAATAATATTTCAAATCAGCTGAATATATCAAACTGCCGAGTGACAATCTAAGGTAGCCTGAGATGCCAATACCAGCACACACTAACCAGAACACGCAGCCTCACACTGAACATGCTGAAAGCGTAGAGAGCTGGAAGCATAACAAGATGGAGGTAGTGATCCGCAGCCCGCAGGGGTAGTGGGCCACATCAAGCAAGAAAAACCCGCATTTCTCCCAATGTGAGAGATGTCTGTTCCATGTCGCCTGCAGTATACTTAGTTTGCCTTCTGTTTTGCTAATGACGTTCAGATTTAATTCGTATAACGCGTTGTCCACAGAAGGAATCTGTGACCGACTTAATGAGTGAATATTGGTAAGTTTTCCCCCTCCTTGTCGTGATGCAAAACAAACATAAATTTATATATAACCATTCCGGATTAGCCCAGCTGTCTTAAAATCTGATAAATTAGCAAAATCTTAATAGGAAGTATTAAGCTCTTCTGGCATTTTCATATTATCACTACACGCCTTTTTTTATCTTTTAGCATTTCAAATAGTACAAGCATAAATCGACCGACAGACTGTCTCAGCCAAACTGCTCGAGTCTTAACAACTCTCATTATCACAACAGTCCAGCCATTTCATCACAAAAGCCGCATTAGACACTGCTTCATTTGTTCTTCCTGGTTGTTGTTTTCCGTTGTTTGAATATTTTCACAGATTAATAGTAGCCATATTGATTGTTTTGCGCTTTAAGAGCATTTTTTTAATTCAGTCCTGGCGCGCGCAGCATTCTCTGGCTCCTGGAGCGCTCTCTCTCTCTCTCTCTCTCTCTCTCTCTCTCTCTCCCTCTCTCTGACTCAATCTTCCATAATGTAATGAGTGAGTGTTGGCGCTAATATACTGATAATTTAATATATAATGTCTTTTCCTTAAACAGCTCCCGCTCTGAGGCATTTTACAATGCCAACAACCTTTCAGTTTCCCTGTCTCTCCCTCCGTTTACCTCGCATGAAACGAATCTTTTAAATGTTGCCTAGCACAGATATGTCAGGTTAAACACACTGGTAGCCTGTCCGTCCAGATCAGTTGTATGCTGCCAATGAGAAACTTAAAATTAAATACGAATACCCGAATACCAATATACCAGTATCATCTTTGGAGCACGCAGCAGCAAATGTGGCACGAATATGTCAGAGTTAGGTCATTAACTGTGCCATTGCTAATCGTTTATATTAGTCATTTTGTTAGATATTCTTGATAGTATGCAAAAATGGCTCTTAATTCATATAGACTTGGGAGTAGAACAAGCTTTGAATCTTTTGAATGTGTAGGTGTGTGTGTGTGTGTGTGAGAGAGAGAGAGAGAGAGAGAGAGAGAGAGGTCATGACATGGTGTCAGCAGAGTGTCTTGCACTCCGCAGTGCATTGCCATGAAATGGTTGAGTGAATTTTATTTACTGGAGAGATGTAAAGACAGGACAAAGGGCTGACTTCCTGAAACAATGTGAGACATCACACTGAGGCAACCTGGGAGACAGAGCCAGCGGCAACCCACAGATAAATGAGGTCTGATGCCCCTCCTTCTGTTTGCAGATTACATTTTAAGAGTCTGCATCTGTTTGGTTTCTCAATCAATCGCTGGCCACTGACAATTATTGATAAGTTATCACAAAGACAGGCGCTACAGATGAATTATTTGACTGTGGCCAAGTGAGTGTGTTATGCCTTGCAAAGAAAGAAAAACCGACACCCTGCAAAGCCTTTGCTGCGGCGGCCGAAAACATTTGAGATCATTCTGTTGTTTTCTGCCATTTTTCATGATCCGTTCAACCAAACCCACATTAACTGTCCTCATATATCCGTCACTGCACGTCAAATAAGAACACACACAAAGATGCTCTCCAAGGTTTTAAGACTTGAGAATGATTTCATGATAAACAGTGATCATATCACGCAAGCTCAATACAGCTTTGTGACTATCTGCAGTAAATACACAGAGTTCATACTGCCATGCCATATGCATACAGTAGAAATCCAGGAAAGGCTTCTAATTGCTAAATGTTCCACTGCCTATTTAATTATGCATTCACTTAGAGCAATGTGTTATAAATAAATAAATGTTCTTTGTCACATATTAAGCTTTAATAATCGAGCTGTGATCAAAGATATGGAGTCAGCAGGTGAGGTGAGTCTGTCAAACAGCTGGAGGGGGTGGGGGGTGGGGGGTGGGGGCGGGGGTCATTCGCAAAAGCCTGCTATGCATTGAATGTAACGTCAGACAATGACATGATGCAAAACTGTGCTGTCAGTATATTAATGAAACATTAAAAATATATGAGTCAGTGAATGTTTCTGTCACAATAATTTTACATAAAATGATGTGCATTCTTTTTTTTTTTCTTTTTTCATACAGGGTAGTCGACAGGCTTTTGGAAAAAAAAATAAATCTTTCACTGGGTAGAAACACAAGCTTTGCA
>NC_044499.1:4983763-4986263 GCF_902362185.1 Chanos chanos
GTGTGTGTGTGTGTGTGTGCGTGCGTGTGCGTGTGCGTGTGTATGTGTGTTTGTGTGTTTGTGTGTGTGAATTTGTTGCAGGATGAGACTGGCTGATGGGAAAGCCAGTGGTGTTGTAAGAAGGGGGTCTGCATGGCTGGCTGCCGATGACTGGCCGTGTGTGTGTGCGTGTGTGTCTGTGTGTGTGCATATGTGTGTGTGTGTGTGTGTGTGTGTATGTGTCCTGGACTAGCTGCTGGCTGCAGCCCCAGAGATGGAGGGAGAGAACAGGGGAAAGGAAATCAATACAGATTCAGCGCAAGTCAGATAAGCCTTAACAATGTATGGCGCACACACACACAGGCACACACACACTCTCTCACCCTCTCTCTCGCACACACACACACACAAACACACACAGAGGTACACACACTCTCTCCCTCACCCTCTCTCCCTCTCCCTCTCCCTCTACCTCTCTCTCTCTCTCTCTCTCTCTCTCTCTCTCTCTCTCTCCCTCTCTCTCTCTCTCTCTCTCTCTCTCTCTTTCTCTCTCTCTCTCCCTCTCTTTCTCTCTCTCTCTCTCACCCTCTCTCCCTCTCCCTCTCCCTCTCTCTCTCCCTCCCTCTCTCTCTCTCTCTCTCTTATACACACACACACACATGCACGTACAAAAGGGACAGGAGGAGTAGCATTCTCTGTAACCCTCTCACACACACGCTGATAACACACATCCACAAACTCTAATTCACACACTCTCAGTTACACACATAGGAGGGAAACAGACTGTAACCCAGTCACACACACACTATTACACTTACAAGAACACACTATAGTCCAGTCTCTCTCTCTCTCTCTCTCTCTCTCTCTCTCTCTCTCTCTCTCTCTGTACCACTGACCACAGCAGGGAGCAGTATGAGCAAGTCTTTCACATAGAAACTCATACACATCTCAAACAGGAACTGATATTTGTAGCATATATTCAGATATTATATCATACTATATATGCACTGTCTCTCATGACCCCAAACACACACACACACACACACACACACACACACACACACACACACACACACACACACACACACACACACTCTTCACGGCACACAGTCAATCAAGTCTTTTCTTATTTATTTACACACGTACAAATGCAGATTTTATATACGCATACACACGCAGTTACAAACACATATGCCAACATTACACACACTATAACCATATATCACTCTCTTTTCCTCTTTAACCTTCACTCTCCCTCTCTCTCAACATATTTCTCTCTCTCTGTCTCTGTGTGTGTGTCTCTCTCTCTCTTTCTCTCTTGCACTCTTTCTCTCTCTATTTCTCTCTTTCTCTCTCTTAAATACACACACACACACACACGCACCCTCGCAAAGAAATGAGAATTCCCTCTGTGTTTCCCCTAGCACACAATGCTACATGCTCGACTGCAACCTTCAGATGTGAAATGATCAGAGCCCTGGGTTTGCATTGAAGTGTGTTTGCTGACTAGCACAAAATGTTAATTACTGTGCCATGTTAATGAGAACTTTCCATTGAAAGCAGTGCTCGTCTTCAAGTCTGTCAGAAAGCAGCGCATTGGAGAACTCCAAAAGGTTTTCGGGGAAGGAGGTAGGACTTCTCTCTTTTTTTTTATTTTTTGTGGAAGGTTTTCCTTTTGTTCAGCTTGTCATGTGGATATAACTGTAGTTTGTAAGTATTCACCACACGTTTCACTTTGCTTACCCATAACCGACTGGGTTACAACGTCTACACCCACCGCACGGACGCACACACACACACACACACACAACACACACACCCAACACACACACACACACACACACACACACACACACACACACACACACACACTCCTAACCACCACCCCTCCACACACACACACACACGCGTGCGCACACACACACACACACAAACACACACACGCCCTTATCAATTATTAAAGGTTGAATCGATCATTTCAGCAGCTTGCCTGTATCTGCTCCTTTTCACAAAGTCAGAGTCTCTCCCATTCGCAATCAATGGCCTGCGCTCAGACTGTCTGCTTTTATAGCCAACAACAGGCACTTCATATTTTTTAAGATTTCATGCAGGTTTTTTTCCCCTTTCTTTCTCTCTCTCTGTCTCTGTCTCTTTTAGCGTTTTGTATTCATCTAAAAAGAATGTGCTCATTTTCACAAAGGAGAGCAAGGGGGCCGCAAAATCATTTTGTCTCGTTTTCTCTTTTAAAAGCTGTGGGAAACACTCTCTCTCTCTCTCTCTCTCTCTCTCTTTCTCTCTGTTTCTCTCTCTGTCTCTGTCTCTCTCTGTCTCTGTCTCTCTCTCTCTGTCTGTCTGTCTGTCTCTCTCTCTCTCTCTCTCTCTCTCTCTCTCTGTCTCTCTCGAGTTCTGTCTGTCAGGAACCACAACTGTGCCACTCAGAACTAATTTACAACCAGGTTGTCAAACTTGATTGGCAGTCTTGGTCCAGTAATCCGAGACCCAAAACTAAAACGGAAACATT
>NC_044499.1:4988763-5033763 GCF_902362185.1 Chanos chanos
ATGAACATATATGAATGTATATGAACGTATATGAACATATATGAACGCATATGAATGCATATGAACATATATGAACGTATATGAACGCATATAAACGCATATGAACGTATATGAACGTATATGAACGTATATGAACGCATATGAAAGGATGAATCGTGTTCCAGTGCTCCAACACGGCTCCTTTTCTTCCCTGTTTCTTTCTTTGCTGGAGCTCTGATTGGGTATTCAGTCAATTGAAATTAGTGAGAGAGCGAAGTCGCCAAGCCAAGCACCACTTAAGAGTACCGGCAAAGGGCACACCATTCAAATACAACACTAAATACACATTTGCTCTGAGTCTGCGGTGTATATGATTGTTTCAAGTGTTTAGTGTGTCAAGTAGGCATCTGTTTTACAACCATGGTCACCTTTGGCGGCTTCAATCGTGAATCAGCAATGTGAGAGAAATTTTATTCTATTGTTTTGCTTGAACTGGTGAAAATCTGCTCTACTTGCAGAAGCCATAACTTGTGTTATTTCACTGATTTTCTGTATGTGCATTTGAAAAGTCATTAAGGGTAAGAACACCTGCTGTACCTGAATGCGCTTGATGTATATTACACACAGCTTATAAACACTATATAAACTCCTTGATGGAAATAGAGGTTAGGTGTCATATATTTTTGTACGCATTTACTTGTGAGTGTTACGCAGCACTTCATAAGCTGTCAATTTCATAAAATCATAATTCTTTATAATAATTCATATAATTATAATTTATGACTCTACTTCTTGGTCTGACTTTACCCTTATCAAAACTGGCTGGCCTGTTATGACCAGCCGCTCATGGTATTTAGTCCCATAAACACATGACTGAAACGTTTCTAGATTGCTAACGTCTACAGGCCGTAAAAGGTTCAGATCTGTTCCCTCACTTCAGGAATACCAGGGGCTTACAGACAAGGGTCCTCCACTCGTATCATATGGAGTCACCTCTCACGGTTACTCTCAGACTGGCTCTGGACACTCAGAGCTTAGCTGGCCAATCCACACACTTAAAATAAGGGTTTCGACGTGTAGTTCTTCAGCCACTAGTCTGTGTGTGTGTGTGTGTGTGTGTGTGTGTGTGTGCGCGTGCATGTGTGCGTGTGTGCATGTGTGTGCATTTGTGTGTGTGTGTGTGTGTGTGTGTGTGTGTATGTGTGTGTATGTGTGTGTGCGTGTGTGTGTGCATGTGTGCATGCGTGCGCATGTGTGAATTCTTGTGTGTGTGTGTGTGTGTGTGTGTGTCTGTGTCTGTGTAGTGTGTGTATTAATGAGCATTTGGGTGAGCGTGTGTATCTGAGCATCTATGTGGGAGAGAGAGAGAGAGAGAGAGAGAGAGTGCACTAGTGTGTCTGTATGTTTGTCTGTGTGTCTGTGTGAGTGTGTGTGTGTCTGTGTGTCTGTGTGTCTGTATGTTTGTGCGTGTGTGTGTGTGTGTGTGTGTGTGTACGGGATGCCTGTGTTTAAGAGTAAATTAACTAATCAGCTGTTTTTGCTCCTCATTTTACTTATGACAGTAAACTCAACAGGTGTCCTCGGTTTTCATTTAAGTCTTTCATATTAAAATTTCAGCTGTGTGTTTTTTTCCTTTGTACTGCTTAAACACTAAAGAAATCAGTTTGCTCAGTCAAAGCAAAACTGGATTACGAACAAAGATACGCTTTGAAATATGAGCAATCGTATGGTTTATGCAACATATGTGTGTGCTTGCATTTGTTTGGGTGTGTGTGTGTGTGTGTGTGTGCGTGTGTGTGTGTGTGTGTGTGTGTGTGTGTGAGAGAGTGTGCGTGAGTTTGTGTGTGTGTGTGTGTGTGTGCGCACGACTGTGCGTGTGCGTGTGTGTGTGTGTGCGTGCGTGTGTGTGTGTGTGTGTCTGTGTGAGTGTGTGTGTGAGTGTGTGTGTGTGTGTGTCTGTGTGTGTGTGTGATTGTGCGTGTGTGTGTGTTTGTGGGTGGGTGGGTGTTAATTCTCTCTGTGGTGGAGACTCCAGACCATTTTGAAAATGAACCCTATAACGTGGAACGAGCTCGTGTTTTTTTTTTTTTTTTTACAAACACTCTGACAAGCCATGTCAGTGTGTGCCAAGGTGCTACTCAGATCTTTTGCTAATCAATCAATCTATAATGATTATTCCAAAAGCTACAAAATCCAACACCGACATCTTTATTATCAAACAGTCACCTACTTAAGTTATTTTAGAGTGTAAGATTACACCCAATCAAACGTACACATAGCTGTGATGCATTACACTTCTGTAAGCTGCACAGTTTCTTGTTCAATGCCTTTATGGGAGCAGATATCCACTGGCTCTCATGGACAGATGTAATTAAGACATTAATCAGTCTCCTGTTTTATTTTTTGTTTGTTTGTTTTGAACTATTTGGCAGAGGCAAACTGGCCCTCATTTTTCTGATTAATGGAATTCATTCCCGCTGATTCCCTGGGATCGTAGAGACACAGAGGTGTCAACGATAAATAACAATTAAACAAAAGAAATGTCATCTTTTAAGTCTACATTTTCATCTTGATTTCCCCTCTCTTATTTCAAATTTTGGCAGCTCATATGCTGAATTCTGGTCCAGTCTAAAAAAAAAAAAGATACATCTTCATTTAATCCAATGTACACATTTGGGGGAGAAAAAACACATACAATACAATTTTCAAGTCAATTAAAAAGGCTCCGAAAGGCAGAGTTAAACATGTGTCTACACATTTCAGTATTTAAAGAGAAATGTCATTCTGTGAGGAGAAGGCAATCCATTGTATCTCTGAAAGACAAGGCGCCTGATATTCAAGAAATATATAAAGCACTAATGATACAAAGGCAGATGTGTGTACTTATTATTATACTATTAAAATATACTATAAGTACATCCATATAAATATGTATACGTATATATATGTGTCATTATGTATGATATATAGCATTATGCACGAGTAAGAAAGAAAGAGAAAGAGAGTGAGAGAGAAGTAGCGGTAGTAAGAGCAGGATGAGGGGTATATGTATGCAAGTGTCTTGGCTGGGTTAAGAAGCAATTAATCACCTTTTGCGAAGCGATCCATTAGGCATTCAAATGCACACAGATTGGACATGTGTCCAGGCTCAGGTCACTAACGTTGCCCTCCCTAACTACGCACAGCAGCGAAGGAACGGTCTCCTGGGCCAGAGGCCTAGTAATCTATAGCCCGCTGCATCGAAATGGTATTAGGTAAATGATTCGGAGGCATATAGCCACATTTTTTATTGTGTAATTAAGAGAATCAAACGGCTTGATCATTTTTTATAACTGTTTCTCAAACACGTATATGTGACAGCTGTTTGGGTCGTATTTATCTATTTGAATGAGCTTTTAAAAAAATCACAAAAAAAAAACCGTTTTTTTCCTTGGTATCTTACGGCTATGGATACACATAAAGAATAAGATTATACTGTCGTATTCGTCATTAAACACTTCGTTCTTGCTTTGTGTGCTCTGAACCTGTATGATTATTTTTGTTTTGTTTAAACCAAACACTGAGCCAAAAAAAACACATCGTTTTTCCACCATCTGATTTTTTTTTCTAAAACAACAAAACTTTTCGTTTCAAAGAAAATATATGTTTCACGTTATCGTCGCTGAAGGTGAACCTTTGTCTTATTTAAACGCTCCATATGTCGTTGAAAAGCAGGCCATGGCTGTTTATCAGCCAGATCGTGAGCTAGTATTGTTGTAGGAGCGTGCAACCTGTCCTCTATAAGGAACAATTGGTACCCGTGCTGCTCAATGAAAACTGCATTATAAACCACCAAATACCGCCACGGTCTATCAGAGTAACTCTGGGGCTCAGAATATAGACATCTGAAATTACAAAGCAGATGTATTGTAAATTAAATTTATCTTTGAAAATCGTGAATGTGACGATGCGAATCTGCAATGCCTTGGTTTTTTTACACTAGGCCTTATGTACGGCATCACATGATCTTCATGTAAAACTGTTTAAATTTTAGATGAAAGGAACCTTTCAATTCTGAAATGGCAAAGTCGGCTTCTTTTTAATACAGTGTTTTGTGTGGGTTGCATCAGGAGGCAGGCATCCTCATTATGCCATTACACACTTTAACAGCAATGATCTGCTCAAACGGAAGCTATCAAAAACAGAATAATAACTTAGTAAAAACAGACGGACAGTGCCAGCTTTTCAGGTTAGGTCTGTTTAACATTATTGCCATTCCATTAGTCCAAAAATTAAGAGAAAACAAATAAATAATAAAGAAACAAGAATGTGGTCGGCGCAATGTTTTCCCGTCATATGTACTGTAACTAGACTGTGTATTATCATACGATATCGAAATGACCGTCCTGCCAAACCAATGGTGCATAACATCTAAAGGCGGTGACGTTTAAATGTGACATTAGTCACACGGGCCTGTGTATCGGAAAGACACGGTCAAATGAGAGAGCTTTAAAACAATGCGAGGTAGATGAAATGTTGGACAGTGAGTGTGGTTAGCCGCCTTTCAGTTCCGAATCAAGTATTGATCTGCGCGCTCCATTTAAAAGGGACGCTGGGAACTGCGCTATTGATCAACTGGAGGTCACGCACCCCCCCCTCCCCCATCACAGCGTTTTAGCCGAGGAAGCTCGACTTGTTTGCGCCTAGCTGTGTGTCGTAACTGTTGGGGCCCCAGAGAGACTCGGGTGATATCGGGTACACTCGGGAGACAGGGACGGACATGTCCGCGAACACAAATCTGACCTTTATCAGTAGGGCCGCCGCGTAGGATGAGACACCCTCTCCATCTGTTGTGGGTGAGAGTGTTCTACACACTCATCAATTGCTGACAGACAATCGTTCCTTTAATGTTTGATGGCCATCCGATTTAGCACACGTTAAGCTCTGTGTTCAGCCTTAAAAGCTAGGGACATGAGCTTCAACCAGGTAGCATCATTATCAAGTCTTTTTAAGAACCCTGATTCGGCTCCTGTTCCATACAGGCAATGTTATCTGTCTGTACAGGAACGACTGCTCGCCATAACTGTGTGCACTTTACGCCTGTCATCTTTAACATTGTAAATTTACATGCACATTCACTCCTCAGCTATGAATTAGTGTACATTTTGAAGAATGATTACTGTTTCCACAGTTTGTAACAGCGCTAAATATATATATATTTTTTTTCCTTTTAGAGTCACTGCTATCTTGCTTGTCTCTGAACATCTCTTGAGACCATGGTGTGAATTGTCTATCGCCATCTAGCAATGTCCTTAGCAGAGTTTGTCAGACTACAGCAGTGGCTACAACAAGATTACTCTGATGTGGGAAACGATATGCCTAAGTCAATGGCCATGGGAGAGAGAGATACGGACGCAGCTTTTAACTCTCTCAACAATTATCGTATAAGAGCAAAATCTGTCATTTGAAGGAACACTTTACTTTCCTCAAATGTTGCACAACAGAACGTGAGCATGTTTTCCATCCGCCAAATTTTACAGTTGCTGTCACTCACTCACCGGCTAGCCTGAGTGCCGACATTCGCTGGAACTCTGGCTCCTGTAACCATTTCCACATTCTTCGGAAGGTCTCCCGGCCGGACTTCAGTTTACTCCACGGCTTTGGGTTGCGCAGAAGATCCGACAGGGTCCCTTGCGAGCGACACAAGATCCTCTGGGCAAATATGGCCTGAGGTATACTATAGCGCTTCAGCTCCGCTGTGATCCTCTGCGCCACCTCTTTCGTATTAATCTCCTCCACTTGACCCGACCCGCCGCCCTGTCCGGCCCCGGCCGCATGCCTCTCCCTCTCGGCTAGCATGGAGCCGTTGGCTTGCGAATGCAGGTGGCTATGCGGGTGCATACCGTTGAGGTTTGATATCATACCGTGACCGTGGCCCCCCAGACTCCGGGCGAGATGCTCCTCGCTTCTGGACAGCATGGCTGCATGAGATTCAAAACCACCAGGAGAGAGCATCTTATCGTTGGCCAGGTGAGCGCCGGGGCCGTATGCCGAGAGCGCCTGCTGAGAGTTGTGCAGAGAGCCCAGACCGTTGGAGAGCGGAGACAACGGCGGTCCCATTCCGGACATCTCTTTGGGGTAGTGGCCATATAAGTTACTCATGGAGGCAAGGCCACGGTCGTCGCGCATGAGAGTGAAGCTGCCGCTGACGTTGCCGGTGGTGAGGCGCTGGTGTGCAGCGTGGTGATGCGGGTGAGGGTGAGGATGGTGAAACTTGTCGGAGACGGTTGAGATGGGGGGCAGGTGCTGGAGTGGAGTCAGTGTGGTGTACGTGTTGGACAGGTTCATGCCGGACTCGCACATGGTCATGGCCGGATGCAGGTGCCCAGACAGTGCGGGGTCTGCTCGGTACTCTCCGGCGCCCTCCAGGATAGAAGCCATGCTGGAGACCATCGCGGAGCGTCCGTGTGAGACCAAGTTTCTGTGGGACGCTGAGGAAGGTCGTGCATGCGAGGAATTCATCAGGTCGCCCGCCTGCGAGTGCGAGACGCCGTGCATGTTGCCAATGTTTTCCATTGTAAGTTCCATCGCTGAGACAATGTTGTCTGTCCGCCTCCCTCCCTCCCTCTCTCTATCTCTCTCTGTCTCTCGCGCACTGTCACTCGTGCTCACTATCACGCGCCGACTCGATCCTCCAGAAAGAACAGATTTTTTTACTCTCCCCCCAAATAAACGATTTCAAGACCAATCCATCGATTTCAAAGCGACTATAGTCAGTCCAACATGATGCGAAGAACGTCTCTCTTTGTCCGAGGCAAAATCACGGCGTTTCACTCTTCCACTCGTGTGATCGTGTTGTGTGGAGTACTCCGTGTGCGTGTGTGGCTCATTCGCTGTACAACAGCGCTTCTACAGAGAGATCAGAGCTGGGCGATGTGTCCGTCTCTGCGCGGGAGCGCGCGACTGTGTTTGTAAAAAAAGGGGGAAAAAAAAGAACGGACACGCGCCCTGTCCGTGGTGCTGAAACCACTTGCTATCTCTCTGTGTTGACGCTTTAGTCCGGCCGTCTTACAGCAAACTGCATACATTATTAGATAATATAAGATGACCTTGAAAACGGTTTATTTTCACACAGAAACTGCAATGTAGATACAAGTAGTTATTCTGCGGAAATGTGGAAAACACACACATAATTGCACGTTAATTAGTATAGGTGGCATGATAGAACAGTGAAGCAGTGCCTACGCAGATATGACACCATGCAGAAGTATTTATCAGGAAAATACAAATTCGCATATGAAGAGAGTCTCAATTGAGCCTAAGAGTCTCTAGGATATTTTAATGTGATTATACTTCTATAATTTATCCCAAAATGTAATAGGAGACTTCAAATCTGAAAAACATTCAGTTAGCAGAAGAATTGTAAGTTCCAGGCGGTTTACCATATGCTTACTGCTTACGATTACAGGGCTCATACTAATATCTTAATTTTTTGTCTTAACATTTTGCAGGCGCTCTAATACTTTCTGTTCAATGGCCAGTACAATCAATCATGTATTGATATTTCAAATAAGCATAAATAACTCATAAATGTTGAGTTCAGCTGTTTCCCAGAAACGTAGTTTAATTCTGCTTGTCCCTGTTTGCGTTCAAGCTCCAAACGTCAGATACAACAGATTTAATTGTATAGAGCAGGCCTCGTGGATTGTAAATACAGTAATATGAGAATATGAGAGTGATTAATTGAACCTGGGCCTATCGCCCTTGTAAGCAAAATAGAACCATGGTTTGTCCTGTTTAAATTATCTGTCTCACATTTTAATCATTTTGCGAGGCTTTTCTACTTTCACAGTGGCCCGTTTTTCGTTCTGTGTTCAAAGCTTCTAAGTTAGTCATTTTTTTTCTTGTATTTTCATATATCAAACTCACATAAAATTATCACTCTCGCTCGCGTATGTATGTGTGTGTATATACACACATTCCTCACATTTCACATTTCTCATATACACAACTGAGAAAGTGTCATAGTTTTATGCTAGTTTAAAATATGACAGTATGACAAAAACTGACAAATTTACAAAACACACTTTTTTTTGGAGGATCGGGCTTGTCGTGTTTAGGTTCGGCTAAAAGGCGCAGGGTAAAAGACGCATGATAAACTTTGAAGAGCTTCGCTGGCGCTAGAGGTATACTTTCCCTTTCGGGTGGTCATTGATAATTCTGATCAATGTATCGACTGACACTGATTAATTATGTTTTTTGACCCAGGGTGAGGAGGGACCTCTTAGGTCAGAAAGTTGGGAGGAGAGAGAGAATGAAGAACAGAGCAAGGAGGACAAGATTTGGTTAACTGGAATTTAAGAAGCTAAAAACCGACGACTTCGACTAAGGTAAAGGCAAGACAGGATGCTTTTATTTTCCTGCGTTGTTAACGTTCTTTCTACAATACTGTAAAGTTTCAAACGTACCCGAACTACAGGTATTGTTGTAAATTATATAGTAAAATATTTCATTTGCATTCTTTTAAGTACAAATATTTTATAAATTGCTTGCAGACATTGGTAAATTGGGTTTATTGCTATTATTATTATTAGTAGTAGTAGTAGTATTATTAACTTCTTTTCGTCCGTGCGTATATAATTAATGTACTCTATAACATTTGTGGGCTAAATGTACATTCGAGCTCACTTTAACATGCCTGGGTTTGTAGACAGACATTTATTCTTTAAAAATACAAATAAGCAATGTCTAAAGAAATGCAAGAACATTGTTATTAATAGTAGTAGTAGTAGTAGCAGTAGTAGTAGTAGTAGGGGTAACAGCAGCGTGTCACTGTTGATGCCTTGTCGGTTTTGGTACATTGGTATTATTAAAATCATGATGATTCGGTCACTGTTGAAGATGATTTGGTTATCCATGTATTTTGAACCTAAAAATGGAAAGACATTTTTAAAATGTAATGAACTATTTTCGCTTTCATGCCCACAGTCAGTTAGATGATGAAACGTGGCTTAGACGAAGCTGTCAGAGGTGAGCTTTAAGAGCGGCCTAAGTTGGTTATAGGCCTGAAGAAGTAATGGGAACACTTTAGACCCGTCTTAGTCAACGCTACACAAATGACTGCCGTGTCTTCTCGCTTTAATGTCCCTCTATTGATGAGCACTTCTATCGGAAATAAATTACGATTCTGGAGCCAACAGCGAATCCGTTAACTCCACACTGCAGAGCAGCTCGCGATCCTCGGTATCGGCTGACTGACCGCCCGGGTGATGGATGTGAGTAAGCGCTCGCCTGTAACTCACCCGCTGTTAACTATTTACTGCGGGCACGCACGACGCAGTAAGTTTTAACTCTCTCTCTCTCTCTCTCTCTCTCTCACACACACACACACACACACACATTCTTTGTGTTCAAGTTACAGAATGAGAACATCACATCTAAAACCGACGATAAGGAAACACATTTCATTTTCAAAATTGGTCCCTCTTTTGTTTTGTAAGTGTAACTTGTGACCACTTATACAGAGACCATTTATACAGTGCAATTACGTTGCTAAATTGTGTGATTTCTTGTGCTGTTAGTACACGCAACATGTGTGAAGAAGTACTACACTATTGTGATTCACCCTTGATATTGTTGTAACACCTACACAAATGGGACTGTTAAGCGTATTGGCTTTAACAGAGACAAAGCAGAACTTAAATGCCCTTCAAACTCAGCAGTCAGAATAAGCTCATCTGTAGCCAATATTCCGAAATATGTCTCCACAGAAAATGTTCGCAAATTGTGCAACTAGAATGTATATTTGTATGTTATATAGAATGTATGCATAGAATTGCAAGAGATAATCCAGTTTTTTATTTTATTTATTTATTTACTTATTTTTTGCGATCTTTAAGCACAACATGCTTACAAGGCCGAGTAAGTTTACTTTACCTGAGTAAATAACAAAAAGTATGTGGACTGTGTCGTCCCTTTTACCCTCACACTTTTTAACGCCTAATGGATATTTCGATTTCGATTCTGACTGCGGGTTACGTTCTTAAACTTTATAATCAATTGTGAACAATCCATAATGTCCCTCGGCATTCAAACAACTGAAGCGGGTCAGTCGAATTACTTGAGTTTTGAGAGACTTTCGAGAGAAGTATTCCCAACTATATCAAGCGAAGAACCGGTTCGACTTTTAAAATATTCTCTTTAAAATATTTTTAGGCCTACTTTATTTAATTGTATACAATGAGTAATTATTTTTTAAATATACATTGTATGCTACTGTGAAATGTTTCGAAAATAAATGTAATAATTCGACTTTGTGTTTATTTTTGTTTATTTTCTTGGATAAAAAAAACAGATTGAATTCTTGTTTGTGAGATCTAGATCAGTATAGATACAGTATAGTATCTATACAGTATAGTCTACTCCACCTCATGAAACAATCTCAGAACTTGCTGGCCGATAATAACGCAGACAGTTAAAAAGGAGTTTCTCTTATATTCCGTGGTGGAAAATTATACAGTGTCGTCCGTGTATTAAAAAAAGACCTGATTATTTAACACTACTTGTCATTTATTGTAACACCTGTGTGTAATGCGTCACGAGACTGTGCAGTTCAATAAGATGTGAGATTTCTGTTATTCTGGTCTGCCGGCTAACCGTTTAATTAGGCCTAGCCAGTCCTAAGCAGTTTGAAAAATTGTTTACATATTATCATGAAAGTAAATGACAGCAAAAGCAACGCTCTCTTGTGACATATGGACGCGTATTAATCGTCGCTGAAAACGTCGGAGGTGACCAGCGTCTACACACACCTACTCGCAGGTATCTTCGAATGAAACTTTTTTCTGTGGTGTTTTCACTGACAAGGAGTGAAGTAGCTTTTTCCATTGATACCCTATTGATCAGGCCTTAGGTGGACATCCGCAGGACTCTAATACGCAGGGCTTTGGAAGGCTCAGAGACAGGCCTCGCCATCAGTGGGGGAAAAAACAACATACATCACCTTATATACATGTACTCTCTTTTTTGAAATTTGTTTTTTTGTTTATTTATTTAACTGCCTTACCGTGCCCCTGTCAGCTCTACTACAACTTACTAATGTTTCATGAATTTAATTTTAATTCCCTCCTGAAGTGCACAAGAAGATTTTTTTGTCTTGATTCATAGCGTCAATTCGCCTTTAATAGAGAATATGTATTATTATTATTATTATTATTATTACTGTTACTGCTACTTCTTGATTGTGGTTTCAGTAATTCTATGTAAATTTGTTAAAGATATAATCGTGATAAAAAATTAGTATATGTTTCACTGTGAAATTAATTTATATATATATATATATATATATATATATATATATAGACTTTCCTTGTCTTGCTGATTATAACTGTATAACTGTCCTTTTATATAAAAGAAAACGTACATTTAAGGAGAATCATCTTTACGACCTAATGACGTGTTGTTCATACAGTTTTATATTTAAAAAGAACCTCAATGTGGGTTTGTGTTGTGTATTTTATATATATATATATGAATCATTTGTTGTCTTTTTTAATATTCACCATACAATGTGTTGTAAACAAAACCTAATTTTACCCTTGGAAATTTTAAGGGACTTTTTCTGACTTTGTTAAACTTGTGATGATATGAAGAGCCGGCGAGACTTTTTGAGTCGGTTGTGTCTCCGTAGGCATTTTGTATTTCTGAGAATGTGTTAGTGATAAGATGGAGATAGGACGCATCGGTTGATGAGATGAACGCGATCGATACCATCGGAAATCGATATCCGTTAAGTCAATGGAAATTCACAGATCTGAGGCCTAGGCTGCTCAGAAAATGAACCCATTCAGACAAGAGGCACAAATAGTGGTTATTTTGAAATTAACGGTAAAAGACCAGGATTTTTTTTCCTTTTTGATGTGGATTTACAAGGCAAATGCATTTCATGTGTGTTACTAGAATCCGTTCAAAAATGTTATACAGTATAAACATTAAGTGTGACTTCATTGAGCATAAATGTTTCATTAATTTAAATTGAGTTTTATGTCATAGAATAATACAATTAGATTGTTGATTCGGTTTTTGTTTTTTGGTTTTTTTGCCCAAGGCATATTTGATAAATTAGTTAACAAAAAAATGCTTGTCTCACAGTTATTTACAGATAAATGAGAAATAAAATAAAGATTAAACATTTTTAAAAATGATCAGAAGGAGAAACACAGCAGTTAACATTTGTAGACGTAGGTGCAGGTTATTGTCCACATCCGAATTAAATCAGGTCCAAAAACTATTTAAGTTCTCGGTTGTGAAGGTTCAACTGAATTGTTTTTTCTCCGTCTATTTCAATCGATTTACACTATGTAAAAAAAAATATCGCAATTAATTCTGAAATCTGTTTTCATATGTGCTTATGATAATTATTAATGTTTGAAGAAACAGGTGGCAGGTTATAATTATAAAGGTAACATTTACACAAATGAGCATAAACTCAATAGGCTCAGACGACTAACTCCGTATTCTTCTTCTTATAAAATAATCCTTCTGGAAACAAAATATTGAAGGATAAATACAAAAACTCCAAAGTCATTTGTCGTCTGGATAGAGTTTCAGAAACTTAGACAGGAGAGATGTTGCCCTGCGATTTCTGAACACCTCTTTGAGCGGGTCTCGGTCACATCTGGAGTTTCGTGGAGGATTATGTGCTTATATTGGTAGACTCCTCATTCTACAGGCTTTTGGCAAAACGTCTGCGCTAAGAGAAACGTCCTTTCGTCCGCGGTATTCGCATGTGCAGAAGGTCGGGTCCAGCGGCGTTCAAATAAGCATATCATCACACGTGCATTTTTATGTTCGTCCTTTCATTTGTACGTTTATTTTGTGTTATGTGAATGGGGAAACTTTTTATTTCAATCTAGAATCTCACTTTTAATGAGCCAAATGCAGAAAGAACATTTTCCTCTCAAAAATCAAGGCAATGTAATATTAATGCATTTCACAAAAAATATAACGTAATTTAGTCTTTAATAAGAATATACTACCTGATGATTCACTGAACCACGAATCAATAATGCGACTGCATTCAGCAATTGTGGGGTCCAAGCAGAGTTTCCCAAATGGGCCACAGTTCACTGCACAGGCTAGGGGCGTTCTTTTCAGTTATTTCAAGTATTTGATTGACAGAGACTGTTTTTAAATTTGAAGATTCTGTATCTCTGTCATACGTAACATTCAAGCACACGCACATATCAAAAAACAAACAAACAGCAATAACAACAACAAAAAAACACTAAGTAGCATGAACATTAGCACACATTAAAATTGAAAAAAAAAAAATTCCACTAACAAGTGCAGTTGATCTTAGGGGGTTTTAAGGGTCTTAGACTATAGGATTGGCGGTGAATTTTTATTCGAATCTAGCAAGTAATCCACAAGTGTTCATGTGTTTGTCAAATGTCTGTAGTATATGATGCTAGACAGTTTATCAGCAGGTTGGCTTCTGTAAATTTATCTTCAGGTTTGGAAGATAAAACTATGATAAATTTGTTTGAGTCAGATCGATACATTTGAAAGAGCATGAAATGATGTATTCTGTAATTCTTTTATAAGGTCACATTTGAAACACACATTCATGATCAAACGCCTGAAGAGAAGCAAGATGCAGGCTAGACACTCTTTTGTAAAATAAATAAATAAATAAAAAGGAAGAAAGACAGAAAAGGAAAAAATGAAATAATAAAACAACTCAGCCTTTAAATTCACTAGAGCGCTGGTTGCTAAGAAACAGAGGGAGAGATGGATTGAGAAGGAATAGTCGATCAATTCTACAGGGAGGTGTGTGTGTGTGTGTGTGTGTGTGTGTGGTAGTATGTTTGTAATGTGTGTGGAGAGGAGAGACAGAGGGAGAGAAGAGACTGTTAAAAATGGCCTAGTTTGCATGTTTCTCAATAGGAAAAATTAAAAATGTATATTGAAAAATGGTGTCTGAGAACAAAACTACACCAAACATAAATTACTGCCAGACTCTGTCATTTGTCTCCAGAAATATTCATTGATTGATTGTTAACTCTTTCTATATTTATACAAAACCGCACGCTGTGCATGTCCTTCCTATATTTACACACACACACACACAAACACACTCACAAACACACACACACACACACACTCAGTGAGACTGTGCAGGGCATATTGAGAATGAGTATTGATCTGTCCTCACAGTCTCCCTGAGTTTCTCATACCATGCTGTGTCTGATCTTTTTTCACCCAACAGTACTGTGAGTGTACTGGTCTACTGTAGTTCAGAATGCCAAACTGAGCTCACTCTTTCTGCCTTTCCAATCACACGCATGCACACACACACGCATGCACACACACACACGCACACACACGCACACACACTCACACACACACACACGCGCGCACACGCGCACACGCACACATACACACACACACACACACACTCACACAGGAGCCTCGACTGAGGTTCCATACATAATGTCTCTTTTCAGAAGAAGACGTGGTTGGTGAACGCCAGGACAGAAATATCGGCGTTCTCTATGGAAACCAGAACTGAAACAATAAGCAGTAGTATTTTTTTTTTACCTTCTTTCTCTCTCACTCCTTCAGAAGCTGGAATTCTTTGTACGGCTTCATTTATAGTCATATACAAAAGCGATCATTTTGATAGCTTCATAGTCATAGTCATTTTAGTAGTCATTTTTAATCTGTTAAGTTCTACATACTAAAGACACATAACAGACTTCAGAGAGGCACTTAGCAACAACACACGACACACCACATCATCTTACCGTCAATACACAGCATATGCACAGCACAGCATGTTGCCTGTCACAATAATCATTTTCATAAAGCACGCAAGAAATACAACGCTGCTAGCCATCTTCATACACGAACTGTGCCCCCCTCAGGCCGCTGCCCCGTTCAGGTAGACTACCGTTTCTTCTCGGGTGTTTTCGAAAAGAACACGTGTGAGTGTCTTGATGATCTCTATGAAATATTATTGTAACTGATGTGATTGCAGTTGATTTGAACACTACAGAGTGAGTCATACATTGGAAATACAAGACAGCACAACCAATAACATATGTTAATAACAGTTCACACATCAGCAAAATGTCACACTTCTTCTTCCAAAAACAGAGGAGACCCACATCTATCAGTTGTACTAGAGTAAGAGTCAGAGTGTTATGTAGGAGTGCTGATCTGGGGTCAGCTCCTGGCAACCTGTGCAATTCTATTCATTAGGACCACGAGCCGTGTAATCTGATCCTTGACCTGTATGCTTTACTCCAACGAAAGCTCGACATACACAACCCCAGGTCTGTCGTCCGTCCTGCACTGGCCTAAGTTGGGGTGGGAGTCAAAATTACTTAACCGACACGTTGACAAGTTTGACGTTTTTCCATCGCTGCATTTTCGTCTTGAAACAGCGGCGACCTGACGCTTGCGCTGGCCGTGGACGGTGATTTTCAGCATGGGCATAAAAGTGAAGACGAGAGGACAGCAAGAGGCCAAGACCCTTTGGAACTATTTTAATCATGGCCCCATTTACACCCCCAATCCCCCAACCCCACTGTCTCCAGCTAAGGGTGCTGAGTGTTACAGATGTGAAGTCACCCAAAGCCAGTAAGAATTCATGAAACCCTCCAAAGTGGAAATAAGAAGGGAAGGATGAGGGGAAATCAAAATCAAACTTCTCCTTCAAGAACTTTAGATCCACAGTCGCATTAAACCACAAGTACTTTCATTCAAGAGCTTTAGTGAAATATCTCTGACAGACAGCAACAGAAAATCTAACTGAGAATAAACTCTGTGAGTCATTCGCACGAAGGTCACATTCTTTAAATTGTTCAGACGCCCAAACACTGTTAGAATCAACAGCATATCTGAAGGAAATACACACACACACACTAAGATAGACACACGGGCAGAAAGACTGACACACACAGGCACGCAGACACACACACACACACACACACACACACTCACACACACGCTCTAGAGAAACATCCCAGCCGCTCGGAGAAGAGTTTGTTTGTGTTCCGAATGACCCCTGTGAATTTTCCAGCCGAGGCTCCTGTGTGTGTGTGTGTGTGTGTGTGTGTAGACGTCTCTCCCTAGGGCCTGGTCACCTACAGAGGTCATTCGGTGTCCATCTGGGGCAGTGGTTTTTATTTGATTAGCCAGAGCTGGTCAGTGAGAGGACCTGATGGAAAGCTCTTATCTGAACCCCGCAGAAACAAACTATCCATAATCAGACACGCCGCGCCGTCACTGCTGGCATTCACAATGGACATTAATTGATCCGCTAATACCAGCAGATCAAACATTACTGGCCCGTCGATCAAACGCTTTTCACCCAATGAAGAAAGATTTTAGTCTACGAGAGCATGGGCAATGTCCAACAGGACGAAGGAACCAAGATGACTGTTAGTACGTCAGGGGCGGGCCATGTTGGAGTTGGTTGAGTCAATTAGAAACACATTGACTCCGCAATTGTCTCCGAGAAGTTGTGCTACATTGGGTAAACACATCCTTCTAGTTTCAGTGTGAACCTTCTTCTATCATTTTAAATATGGAAATACAAACATATACATATACATATACATATACATATATATATCCATATATACACACACACACAGATAGATAGATAGATAGATAGATAGATAGATAGATAGATAGATAGATAGATAGATAGATAGATAGATAGATAGATATTCAAATATATAACATCCACTGTGCAATGTGCAGTACAGTGGTACATGAAATTAGAGAAGGTACCCTGATTTGTTGATTGTAAGATGCAATATTTCAGCAGTGGAAACACAGAATGAATTTTGCCGCATCTCTCAGTACGATGTGCTAACTACCTTCCCCCGGCACCTGTGCGTCTTTGAAACTCAAATCAGACCCCAGAGGAAAAAATATGGCTGCGTTTTTTTCCCATGAGCGTATTGATTTTATGGCGGAACAAAGGAAGACAGAGAGAGAGAGAGAGAGAGAGAGCGGGAGGTACAGTGAAAGGAAGAGAGAGAGAGAGAGAGAGAGAGAGAGAAAGAGAGAAAGAGGGAGAGAGAGAGAGAGAGAGAGAGAGAGAGCAGGAGGTACAGTGAAAGAAAAAGCGTGTGGTATACCTGACAGAATGTTTTTGGCCGTGACACATGATGAATCAGAACAGAAAGACGTTTTCCTTTTAGGCAAATGCTTAATTCTACTTCAGTTGTCTTTACTGTTGTTAACATATTTGCTTTTCTAAATGCTGGAGTCTCACCAGACAACATTTGAAATACACATATATGCTGCATCTCAGATTAGGAACAAAAGGTCAAAAGTGGAAGGAGAAGATGCCTATTTTTGGTGTGTGTGTGTGTGTGTGTGTGTGTGTGTGTGTGTGTGTGTCTATGTGTGTGTGTCTACGTGTGTGTGTTTTTACAGTAGGAGAGTGAGAGTGTTAGGCTTGTGTTTAGGTGATTAGTGTGGTTGGCCAGCGATAGAGAGAGCTGATCAATACGTTATTGATTGCAGCCGGATAGCGTCAGGGGGATTGGGGGAGTGAAAGAGAGGGAAAGAGGGGGAGAGAGAAAGAAAGAGAGAGAGAGAGAGAGAGAGAAAGAGAGAGAAAGAGAGAGAGAGAGAGGAGGGGAGTGGGCTGCAGGTTGACTTTTAAAAATCCTTTACTCTGTAGATGACAAATAATCTTTTGAATTGGAGGGAACATGAAAAGCCTTAGATTTTCAGCCCGTCTGTGTTCACTGGCTTCCGTCCATGACAGGGTTTTTTTTTGTTTTTTTTTTAATAAAGACTCCATTGTGCAAAATAAACTCCCTTCTGTCCACATACAATAGCTCTTCATCTCCAGGCAGGCATGTTATTTCAGCCAAAGAAAAATGAGCCACTTTGCTCCCTCATATTTCTGACAACCAGACTGGCGGTGAGAACTAAAGTCAATCAGCTATAATTCTCTCTTTCACCCTCCAGATTAAAAAAAAAACAAAACACACACACAAAAAAAAGATACTTTGCTTAGACGCATTTCTCAGTGTGGCCTTGCCTGCATATTCTTATGGGGACGATCCATAGAGGCTGTCACATGCAGAAAACTACATTTCCCAGCATCCCTCAGGCCCGTGTTCCCAGGTTAAGCAAACAGTTGCGGAGCTATGCCCTGCAATCAGGCCCCTCCCGACATACAAACAATGAAGAATCTTTATTTAGACTGATTGGAGGAATTCCATAAAGGACAGGAGAGTATACATCGAGAGAAAAAGACAACAGAGCAGAGATTAAGAAACTATATATGTAAAACCATTTTGGCAGCCCGGCAATAGCCATTTTTAAGGTTGAAAATCCGTTTTAGTGATGAGGTGTTATTTCTCTGTAATTCTTTAGACTGATCCTTTGTCATTAACATTTCTCTGGGTAAACACAAAAAAAAAGGAATTATCAAAATGAGACAAATCCCAAAAAACTGATTTCCATGCAAATTCTTTCTTTCTTCTTTCTTTCTTTCTTTCTTTCTTTCTTTCTTTCTTTCAATGAACAAACAGCTCTTTGATGTTTGGATTTTGCTTAATGCTCAGAGGTAAATGTGTCGGCCAGTGGAGTCACTTTCCCACTGAGGGAAGGGTTCATTAGCCGGAGGATTTGTGTTTTGTGGAGCGGGGAACAATCGAACCTCATGCGGGTCTCCAAGGCCGATCTGTATAGATACTCAAGCCGATATTCTGCATTTTCTAGGGTGCCTTTGATGAAAAAAAAGAACCTTAACACAGTCGTTTACACCCGATACAGTTTTGTCTCAGTTCATTATATGAAAACTAACAAACATTGCAGCGTTCCCGATTTTGAACAGTACTGCAGATAAAACGGATAAAGCCAGGAAGTTTGAATTAGATACGCTTATTCAGTGTATGCATCTTAACTGCATGATATTTGTAAATGCATGAATAGAAAAGTAGCTGTACTTGGAATAAATTCCGTTAACAAATAAACTGTAATAAATTTAGATAGAGTAAGTTAGTAACGTCTGAAATAAACGTCTCTGTTTCTTCTGTTTCTTTGTTTTGTTTGAATGTTTGTATTTGCTTTATTTTAGAATATGTGAGAATTAAAAAGATGAGAGAGCATGTGCAGTGGAGAGGAAAATTATGTGCTTTTAAGGAGACAGAGAGAGTGAGAAAGTGAAACTGTGAGAGCTTAAATGACTCTATCTGTGCATATGTGTGTGTGTGTGTGTGTGTGTGTGTGTGTGTGTGTGTGTGTGTGTGTGTGTGCGCGTGTGTGTATGTGGGCGTGTGTGTGTGTGTGTGTGTGTGTGTGTGTGTGTTTGTGTGTGTGTGTTTATGTGCATGCGTGTCAGTTCGCACCGGGTCAGATTTTATAGTTCACATTTACAGCGCACTTCCAGGCCATATGTCAGAGGTTAAAGGTCACGCAAAAGTGGCCTCTCAGAGGCTATTCCTCTGATCACAACAATCAAATCCATAAAGGTACTTAAGCACTTCAGCAAAACGGCTTTCTCCTTAGCACATGCATGGCTACAGACCAGCCACTGCTCTGTGCAAGAGAAAAAAAAAAAAAAAAAAAAACTCAGTCATTTTGTCTAATACAATATTAAAGCACCCGGCAGAGATGGAATCAAGGTGGAATTAAAGAGACTTAAGTCCAGTCTTAGGAAGGCATCAGCGAAACTGTGTTTGAATTATTTGAATGATTGGGACGCTGTCCCAGTGTTCCTTCATTCATGTTCTTTCCCTACATGCTTTTCCAACTAAAGACACTGACATTCTAAAAGGACTGTATGTGTTGAGGAAATATCAGGCGGGACTCATATTAATGCTTTATAGAGCTCTGTTTCTGCATTCACTTTGCTGAGAAAGTGCATCCCTCTTTCCGTCCCTCTCATCCCCACGTTTATCCGCTAAACGCTTCACACTCTCTTTTCTGACTACGTTTCCCTTCACTTCCTCACACACCTTCTCTCCGTCCTGCATCTCTCCTTAAAACTCTGTTCTTTATAGTCTTCCTCTGTTACATCTTTCTTTCTTCCTTTCTTCCTTGTATCCTGGTCACCTCTTTCTACTCATTCCTTCTTCTTCCATCGCCCCCCTCTTTCCTCTAGTCGTCTGTGTCCCTCAGTCTCTCTTCAACTCCACCATGAAATGAAAGCATTAAGTTAACACATTATGTTAAAGGCTTTTTTTTTGTTGTTGTTGTTCAGTTCGGACATAGAGGAGTCTGTGAAAACATGAAGAGGCACTTCATGATGTCAATCATCACAGCACTGAAGGTCAGCTGGTGTGTATGTGTGTGTGTGTGTGTGTGTGTGTCTGTGTGTGTGTGTGTGTGTGTGTGTGTGTGTGTGTGTGTGTGTGTGGGCAGGGAAGGGTCACCCCATCGCTTTCCCCCTTCATTCTCCAAATGAACCTGGGAGGTGAGCAGGTTAAAGTTGAGAGAGGAAAGGTCAGAGGTGAACGAGTGGTGTAAAAATTCTCCAGGAGGGCCGTTACATAACGGTGAGGGGACTCACTATTGAGCTGCTCATCATGTTTACAATCTGTCAAACACGGGAAATGTTTTATTAGCGCTCAACGTGAAGTGTTCATCATGAGGTCAGGAAGGTCCCGGAAGTCTTTACCTCCTTTTTTTTTTAAATAACACAACACCTCTCGATAAATCATCAACACACCTCGTCATTCAGCATGACAAAGAGGCCTCAAGATCTGAATGCACAACCGCACTGTTTGTTTGTTTGTTTGTTTGTTTGTTTGTTTGTTTGTTTGTTTGTTTGTTTGTTTCAACTACAGCTGAATCAGTGTGTATTTTGTATCTCTCAGCCTTTTTTGTGTCTCTCAACCTCTATCTCTCAGCCTTTTTAATGCTGTTGTTATGTTTTATGCTTTATATCGAAAGGCAAATTACCACATTGTAGATAATGACGTACAAATTCTATCCTATTCCATTCTATTCTGCTATGCTACTCTGTTCTGTTCTGTTCTTCTCTTTTCTTCTCTTCTCTTCTCTTTTCTAAAGAAAATATCCTTGAAAACCAAACAGTAATGCATTTACAGATACAGTTCTTTTTTTTCTGCCTGAGGACGATGCATTAAAGAAAAAAAAAAAAAAGGTGCTGATCTTTCCCTGCGCGTCTCCTCTTTTCTCTGGTCAGTTCGTCTTAATTTTCCATTCAGTCGAAAAAAAAAAAAAAAAAAAGAAAGAAAAAAAGAAAGAAAAAAAGAAAAAACGCACCTGTCTTCGCCTGCTCTTTCGCTCCGTTTTTCTGACTCTCCATCCTACACCCATCTCTCCCTACACTTCTCCTTTCTTTGCCCTTGGTCCTTCCCCCACTCTCTCCATCAGAGCTCTCTAACATGCGCCCGTCTTGGTCGTCCTGCTGCCTTTAAATTAATATATTGATATTGACAAGCCATCTGCTGCCAGGCATAAATTATTGGAAGGAGGAAGGCTTTGATCATGTGACCGCCGGCATCCATGATGACATATACGTCCCCTCTGGGATGGACACTGGAGATGCCATTTTACAGCTCACTCCACTGTCACAGTGGACCGTTCGGTTTGGGGTTTTTTGGGGGGGGGGACAAGGTTTTGGCCAACGGGGCGGTGTATGATTACGTGCGTCGGACTCTCCTAATAAAGCTTGAACAGATTAGCGTAGCGCTAAAACTTGGTATGTGATAGCAGGGGATGTTATCGCGTTCAGACGTATTGTTTAAAGAGTGTTCATACTTGGGAATGAGAGGAAGGGCCTAAATGAAGACCAGTTCTTGTGCTATGTCGTGACTGTTTCGTCCTCTGAAAACGAATCTGTCAATGCTGCATGACTCTCTACTGTTGAGATATTAGTTTTATGTTATGTTTAGCATATCTGAAGTTATGTTCTGGGCAGAGTAGCGTGTGAGCTTTCTTTCGGTGAATATCTATGCTGGATGAATACTGTCAATATTCTAATCATCTAGATGAGGGTCCGGCTAGTTAAGAGGATGGCCAATCAGTGAAGTGCTGTCACTGGCCCCTGGCCATCGCTGACCCCCGGACCTCTCAGATGACCTCCTGGGTCAAAGGTCACGAACTAAGGTCAACAATCTCCGGCCACTGTGCTGGACAGAACTGTTTCCATGGATACGCCACTGTCCCCGGAGACTGTGGGAGCCATAGAAACATCCTCTATTCAGAATCCTCGGATCTGTTTGGTTTTCTACCAAAGGCTAAAGAATTTCAAAAATTTCATCATTTTGGTTATGAACCTGAGTGAAATGCCACACAATGGATTTACTGTTTATACCGTGAGATTTATTCAGAGAAAATATTGTTTTGATATTAACATGGGCAACACATCCGCATTCTATCACTCAAATTCTTTAAATCCATCCAACATACTAGCAAAAAACACTTTTCAGGAAACTTCACAGTTCACAGAGAAAGTGCCAACTCTACCGATACAAGTTAGTCATTTTTAAGATCATTCATTTATTACGACCTGACATCAATACCTTGTAGAACATTTACGTATATTTTAAGGTGTTGTTTTTTTTTATCAGTCGCAACATCATCACAGCCATAAAACGATAACTGTCCCGTTATGTAAACTACATAGAGATTACCTTTCCTGCTACACTAAAAATACTAATTTATCTGTGGTACCTCAACACGTCATATCAAGTCGACTGTAACGTCTAAAAGATGGGGCTCGGATTCGCAGCCCTGCTATTCAGTCATTGAAAGCATGGGGTAAGAAGATCGATAACTTGGTCTTTGTGCCCGTGTTTTCGTCTGTGTATGCTTCTTCTATGCCGTAACATGTACCGGTTGGGATGGATGAATCCAACGCGCTATGGCTACCCATTATTTGCCGTGCCGTCTCGCCACCTTGTGGTTGATTACGATACTACAGGACCACTGCGCTCACCTGGCACTAGTGTGCACCTCATTTACAACGAAAGGTTAGTCATCAAACTGCATAACAAAATGAAGGGGTTCCAGTATGTTTTCATGATATTTAAATGTATTTATTTGCGTTATACAGTTAGTAAATAGTATCTTTTGTGAAAGAAAGAAAGAAAGAAAGAAAGAAAGAAAGAAAGAAAGAATATACAGTCGATTGCGGCTCGGGCCTTGACGCAATACAACTTGGAAAAGTGGTTGTCCAAAAGAACCTTTCCAATTTTGCCGTTTGGCTATGTTTGTGTCATGCCTTTCGCGTGAACTGAGGACATGTGATGTCATATTGCTACTGACTCACTGTGATTGGTGTCACCAAATCACACCTGTGCTTTGTGATTCCCCGCGTCTCGCTAGGCGGTAAATTTTATTTTACTATGGTCAAATGTGTGGTGATGTCTACGCAAGTATCGGAAGCAAAGGCAAGTCTTGAACTGTTGAAAAATTCCCCGAAGGCAGTTAGTGTGTTACATTTCTTGTTCCCTGGGCTGTATTTACCTTCTGCTTTCTACACTGAATTTCGCGTCCTTAGCAGAGGGACATGTGTTCCCATGTTGAAATGTTCGAACGACGCAAACGTTGTCAGTGTACCTAATTTACCACGGCAACATCATTGTAACCGTTATCAGGAGAAGAAAAGGCTGACATAAATTGGTTTACACGTTTAATTTATTCCACGACGCCAAATATAGGCCTATGCCTTGAAATAAAAATACAGGTCTCATCGTATCCGAAGAAGCTCACTAGACTTCATAAATTGCCGTTCCTTTTGGTATCTAATGCGTTGTGGGCCTTAAGGCAATAACGTGAATATGTCTTGTTTTGGGACAGTCTAAAAATCTTAACGCGGTTTAAAGTACCAAAAATGACAAGTAGAAACCCCAATGCTCATTAAACGTCTTCTTTGGGTATATATCCGCTTAGCGAGCTAAAACATGGGCAAAGAAAACGCTTAATGAGTATTTGAAGCATTTCCCTTCTGGCTACATTCTTAAGCTTTTGGATATAGTAAGTGCTGAAGGACAGCTATAATCGTGGAAGGTTCTGAGTCTCTGGCCATCATTTTAGATAGATTGTAGCTCGTTAAGCGGATGTGCTCAAAGAAAAAGCTTAATGATTATTTGAAGTATTTCTCTTCTAACTACGTTCTTAAGGTTTTGGGTATATGTAGTACTGTGGAATAGTTATAAATGTGAGCAGTTTGGGGTTTTTTGCTGTCATTTTTGGTACTTTAAACCGCGTGAAGCGTTTTAGACTGTCCATTTGTTGGCCTGTTTATGTGTCACTCATACATGTCTCTGCCTCTCGCGCTGTTTTACAGTTGTGACAGGAACGTCCCTGACGCACCCAGAGTTTTAAGTAAAATAATTTCTAATTCAGTGAATTAGTCAAGGAGATGAAGGTACTTCTGAGACCTCGAGGACTTGGGCTCAGAGCTATCACCAACTTTCTGATACTCGCTCGCTTTGGTCCTGCCAGACGGTCTCGTTGAGGGAGAGTTCGGGATTAGTTTTGAATGTGCTTCTGTCGCCCTTTGCAGATGATGGTGGAGAATTTGAGAGTGACAGAGCTCCGCTTTCTCCTCTCGGCCATGGGCAGGAGCAAAGGTGGGCGAAAGACCGAGTTGATTCTACGAATCACGGATCTTCTCCACAACGACTGCCGACCGGATTTACTCTCCAACATCCGCGAGCTGTACAGACTCCGCTGCAGAGACTCGCGCTCTTACAACAGACGCTCGCAGTTACTCCACAACGACAAAGAACCCTTCCTAGACCCTGAGAGCATGCTCACACCACCCACAGACTGCATTGACAGACTGAGTCAACCGCATGCCGTGCCTGCGGCCGAGGTTCAAATGATGAAGCTTCCTTTTTACCACAACCTGGACACCATCTTACCCCCTACACCATTAGGTGGGTCTGTGGTTTTAATGGAATGACAGTTTGACCTACTGTAATTTACTATTTGTACAACTTTGGGTCTTTGATCCTTATTAATATATGGAATTATTTTTAAGATAAAAATATGTATACGCTGGATATTTTCATGCTTTTCTCGTTTGTTTGTTTGTTTGAAGTGCCATGGTTGTGTAAATAATTCGCTATGAGGTTGTTGACTGATGATTAGATCGTTCTTTCTCCTTTCGTTCAAAAGTGCATCATAATTCCCTCCTTTTTACAGCTGACTCTGTCTAGAATCTGTTCACTGCAGTGACTCTGCGTACATAGTTTTAACGGACTCCTCAGTCTCTCTGTGTCTATAACAGTTCGCTCTTGTGTGTGTCCCTTCAGAGGCCAAAAACGGTGACCTTTTGCAGGTTCATCGGTTTGCGCTCCGGCTCACGAAAAAGCAACTGGAGATGCTGAGGGCCCCTCAGTGAGTGCTTTCATGACAATGTCTTAATAAGCAGAATGATTGACAGAGAACAAACTTTTAAAGTTTCTCCAGAAAGTAATCATTAAATGAGATCCAAAGATTAGACTGACTTTTGACGGTCACACTGAATATTCCGTCAGCGGTCGCTGAAGGTTCCCATAGGACATTTATGATCCCACCATCCGAGCCTAAAATTTGGTTTTCCTGCTTGTAGACTCGTGTCTGGCTCTTCCCTTACAACGTGGCATGTTTCATGAATGACACTGTGTGTGTGTGTGTGTGTGTGTGTGTGTGTGTGTGTGTGTGTGTAAATGAATGCATGACCAGTCCAGTTGGCTGTTTAAAAAAAAATGAACAAATTACCCATAAAGAACCTTTCCTGTTATTATGTTGGCCCTCACATAAGTTTAATACTTCACAAAAAAACTGGTTTTCAGATATTGTTAGAAAAACACCTGCGTGGCTGTATTTTGTAATATTAATTTTGTTTTTCATGAGCTATCATGAGTCTGCGTTTTTGGTTCTGACAGAAAATCTTGGCAGGGTTTACAGGGGACCCAGATGGTGCTCAGGTGAGGACATATTCTACTCTTTGTCAGATTCATATCTGTTCTCTTTGTGATAATCACCCCCCCCCCTCCCCCCAGTCCATTTCTAGCTACTCAAACTATTGTCCTATTTATGCTGAAATCATTCTCTTTTTTCTTTTTCTTTTTTTTGGATCATTTATGTACATATAGGTATGTAAATACATGTATGTGTAAACACAAGAGCATGAATGTTTATAATGAATATTCAACTCTTGTATATCATATATATCAGTATGACCCTGGTTTGTGTGCTTAACTTGGCACAAGTGTTTATTTCTTTTTTTTTACTTGTTTCAGAATTTGTTACACTGAAAGTATTGGCATAGAAGAGGATCAGTATCCTGCGAACTTCTCTCTCTCTGTCAACTTTTCACACTGCCCGATAAAGGTGAACAAGCTAAACCATGAGGTGTAACTTGATCTGTGATGATCTTACTGTTCATGTTACGAACGTCAGTGTAAGAATATATTGTACGACAGTTTAATATTCTCCAAAATCTTGTTTTGGATCATGCACATGCAACAAACTGCACATATTGTGATTTGGCAACGGTGCTGAAAAGGTACGTTAACTTTCACAGGCTGACTCAGCAAAAATAGCTTTATCTTGAAGACAGTAGATAGTAGCAGTTGGTGTTTTGTGCCCTCTTCTTCTGGAATGAATGAAAGCAGCGTGAGAGAGATTATTGAGATTATTATTGAGATTATTGAGGGATTATTTGCCATATTGAGAACCTCTGTGCTGGCACCAAAGAAATCTTTTTTGCCCAAGTGATATTCTCCAAATTAAAACAAAAAAAAAAGTTGTTTATTTTGCAGTGCACTGGTGGCATAGGTGCTGTCTTAATGACATGGTAAATCAGTGTGGTGTTGAACACTGGTACAGATGATTTGCATTTTTGATTAAACAGCCCCGTTACTGGGTCTAAACGCAAAATAATCTAGCAGCCGCCAAGGTAAGGGTTGTATTAAGCTTACTTGTTTAAAAAAAAAAAAAAAAAAGGGTTAAAACTTCTCTTTTAAAATTCCACTTCAGAGCCTTATTGTAATGTCCTCTGTCTTTCTTCCAGCTGAAATACCCCTGTAATAAATCAGGGGTGGAGCCTCGACGTCCCTGTGAACCAATCAACATCACGCCTTTGGTGCGCATGGGCTCTCATCTGTCCAATGAAATTGAATTGACTTGGGGTAATTTTGGCAAGGTACATCAATTCATCTCTGGCCCTTCTGTTCTCTTAACAATGATATCATTCACTAGTACAAATGGTATACTTTTGTGATTAGAGCGACATTGAATGTTTCGAACTGAAAACTCCGTGCGTGAGCGAAAAGACTTTTCACTAATCCAGCTACCAATGATGTTTTACTATGCTCAGATATGCTAAAACCATCAGTCCTTGCTAATATATTTGTTAGGGCACAGATACCCACAAGGTCTTATGCGCCTTACATGACAAATATGTTTGCATTTATCTGCCTTTGTTACTTGAACTTAAAACTGCAAATGCTGTAGGCTAAGAGCAGCGGATTGTTTTTTTCTGTCTCTCCTCTCCGTTGTCACGGCATTCGTCTGTAGCACTATTCAGTAGCAGTCTACCTGGTGGGGGTCTTCACTGCGGCCGAGCTCCTGAAGGAGCTACAGCGCACCTCGGTGGAGAACGTGGAGCACTGCAGGCGACGGAGTGAGTGAAACTGTGTCAAAGTATAATCCTTAACTGCTGCATCCAGTGTGGACACCAGTCCTCACATCTTTAAAAAGAGAAAACAAGGGGGATGGACTGTGTTTGAACACACAAAGTCACAGTGAAACATTCAAAGAACATGGCCGAGTTCTAGTTCCCCTTCAGAAATATCGCTGCTTTTGTCTCAGTAGTATGTGTGGGGGTTTTTTTGTTTTGTTTTGGGGGGGGAGCGGTTTGGTGCACTTCATTTCATTTAGAAGCTGTTGTCTATGCCCAGAAAAAGTGTTTGGGTTCAAGTAATGGTTTTTGTGTTTTACAGTCTCTGAAAAACTTTGCTGTGACTCAGAGAATGAAATTGCCACGACGAAGCTGCAAGTGTCCCTCATCTGTCCAGTAAGAGTTTGTATTCAAACAAGACACACCCTCTGTCTCTATGAAAATAATCAGCGATGCTATTGAACAGGTATATAGGGCGTGTTCAAGAGAGTTAGCAAGGTTAATGAAAATACCCGACTAGATTTCTCTTCAAATTGCAAGACAATTGAGTAAGCTTTCCTGTGAAAAATATATCTCTATCTTTCGCTCTCTCTATCTCTCTCTGTCTGTCTCTCTCTCTCTCTCTCTCTCTCTCTCTGTCTGTCTCTCTCTCTAAGCTGGGGAAGATGCGTCTGTCGGTCCCCTGTCGAGCTGTGACGTGTGCCCATTTGCAGTGCTTTGATGCGGTCTTCTACCTGCAGATGAACGAGATGAAACCCACTTGGACTTGCCCCGTGTGTCATAAGCCTGCTCCATTTGACCAGCTCAGGATTGATGGGTACATTTCCCAGTCTGTTTACGGGAATCCAAGATGTCTTTAACCTCAGGCAATTGCACCTGTCTTCTCTTGGCCTCTTTTTTGTGAAGACTCAATATTACCTCATGCTTGTGTTTTGTGCTTTGCTTGTGTTTCTTCCAGAAGGTCGCGAAGAACAGCGAAAACGTTGAATGGAAAGATTTTTATGTCCTTTTCATATTTTTAAATGAAGCACTTTAATAAACCATGTGGGTGATTAATATGATTACATGACTACTAAAAAAACACAAAGATTAGGTTCATTAGAAATGTATATGTAAGTTTTCTTTTTCTTTGAGGTTTCATGCCCTTGAACACACCCGCATGGCTGCTGTCCTGTGCAGGTTACTGAGTGAGGTCCTCCAGAGTTCTGAGAAAGCGGTGGAGGAGATAGAGTACCTGGCCAACGGCTCCTGGAGGTCTGTGACGCACGTGAGAGAGAGAGAACCCAGTCGAGCACCTGACAGCTCCCAGCAGAATCGCAACAAGACCAGCCCAGCAAAGCTTGTCACAGGTAGAGGAACAGCACCGACTGTTTTTCCCACAGCAGTCTGACTTTCAGTTTTCACTAGATTTACAAAATATGTCAAATAAAAGATTGTGTTTTTTAAAAATTTTTGCGGATAAAACCTGGGAAATTTTTAAATTCGTGACTTGGTTCCATTCGTTTTCCAGTTGTGTACTTTGACACTGAGACGTAGCCTTAGTCACATTGTCCCTTCAGTGGTGTTGTTCCTGGTTTATTCCAGACTTCAGGAATATATTTATAGGCTTTTACAATGAATGTCGTGCTAATCTAATAACACAGAATGTCATAGCTTTACATCAATGCATCGATCCTACCCACAGGTAGGATTCTATTAAGATGGATCCCACCACTGGAACAACTTTCACGTCAAAAAAAAAAAAAAAGACGAAAGAAGGTCAGCTTTTGAGAACCGTACTTTAGGGACCGTTCGTTGTTGTAGGAGCTTCAACACATGCGTCACTTGTTCTTTAAATGAACTGTAATGATCTTGGTGTGTGTGTGTGTGTTGTCTGTGAAGCAGGGGCTGTTGGGATGCAGCGTGATGATGTCGTGGATCTAACCCAGGGTTCTTCTGATGAAGAGGACGAACTGACCGATGAAACAGTCACCACACAGCTGAGAGACTCCTTAGAGGACCCTCAATGCCACCACAGACGCAGGACTGATAAAGGAGAGAGGATGAGGTTTCTGTTTATTACAGCAAACACTTAAAATGGTTTTTGTTGCAATACGAGGGCCTAAAGGCAAAATGAGCATAATATGCTTTTTTTTTTATTTGTTTTTGTTGTTGTTGTTGTTTTTTAAAATTTGAATAATATGGTTTGTGTTTGTTTGATGTATTGATGTGAAGTGCCTATAATTTATGAGAGTGTTTGTGCTATTGGGGGGCGTTTTTGTTTTGTTTTAAATATTTCACATAAGGGCATTTCCTCCTCCAGCTTCAGATATGAGCAGTGGAAAGATATCAGTCTACTTTGTAATCCTCTTCTGTTTTAGGATTTGTCTCATTATTTGGGTTCTTTTTTTTTTGTTTTTTGTTTTTTTACTGAGGTTTTAGTTTTTGAGCAGGTGCATTGTCAAAAATAAAGAGATTTTTCTTTTGCTCTTGTTCCTGTTTAATAAGTTCTGGCTTCATTGGCAGAAAGATCACTCCATTGATAATCCTGGTAAGCCATTTTTGGGTACTTTTCATTGCATTGCTCCTGAATTGTATTATTGGCTGTAGTTCCCCATTAGAGTATTTTGAATATAAAGTCCTGAATACGCATACTTGCAAAACATATATCCAGGTATGGGTAATGCTTTGAGTGTTCTGCACCCTATCACTGAATTTAATCACTTTATCTATTTCATATAGTAGGCCATAGTCTGCTTGTGTGTCAACAGTGGGCATGACGATAAAAAATATCACGTCCGCTTTAGGCCACTGTTGTAATGCACAACCACTTATCACACATTCTTTGCCACTACTTTCTTAAATTCGGGTGGGGGAAGGGAGTGTTGATAATACTAATATAGTACAATTTTCGGAAAATTTTTGACATTTTTTGCCTTAAACTTAAACCTTATACTGTCGGTTGTATTCTTAAGGGAAAAAAATAGCTCAAGACTTTTGGTGCACCTTGGCTTATCTCGTAACATTCCTGGCTCTAGGTTAAGGTACTGCAAATCTCGCGGTATTTCGCGAATCCTCTCATCGCAAGCCAGCCGCTTCCTGGACCGTAACCTGCCATGGGCCAAAAGGGCCAAACTTAGCCGCACCCCCTTCAACCTTATCCTGGGACATTCCGTTCACGGTAACTACCCCGGCCAGCAACCGGGGTTTAACATCTGAGAAACCTCAAGCCATTTCTGAAATAACTGGGCGTTTTGGTGTTTGAGAGTGCGTCTGGCCATGACAGACTTGTGTTCTAGCTAAGTTAGCAAAGCTAGCCTGTAGCTATAGAAAAGAGAGGGAGAGAGAGAGGAATGTGGAGTTGCTAGCTTAGCCGCTGGGTGGTTTTTCTCAACCATTCCTTTACAGAAGTAACTGTACTTTGGCACTAAGATTTGGGTGTAACGTTTGGCAACGAACCTGGCTTAGACGTGTACGGAGACAATAATGTTTACCTGTCTGTGTTAGCTAAAGTTGTTTAACGTTAAATAACCTAGATAGTTAGCTAGCTAGCACATGCTAATGTTTTGCTGATTTTAAACTAAGATGTTTGCATGTGATCTAACTGGATATTAACCTTAGTTCTGAGTGTTGATGTGTTGAATGTAACGTAAAATTGAAAACGTCATTCATTTAAGAAATAGGGAATTGAGGGATATAAACGGACAAGCATCAGAAGTCAAACCGGTCAGACACTTGTCAGAGCACTTATCATTTAGACAACTACCTAGATTACCCGTACCGACTGCGTCACCTCTATATTTGGATGTTTGTTTAAAGTTATAACAATACAAGGCAAGCGAACTTAGTTTGCGTTGAATCGAATCAAAATTAAACACGGTCGAAACCGTCTTAAATTGTGACTTTCCGAATAGAAACATACTTCTCAGACGCACACACATCTTTTAGTGATATATTGAGTAAACTAGTCGTCAAGAGCTTGTGACAGCGCAAAGCATGGCCCCTAAAAGAAAACCGTTACCGCTGAACATCGCCTCTGCAGGAGAAGGAACACCCACTTCCACGACTATAGACGCAGCTTCAGAGTAAGTGACTGCGTTTAACTAGATTGATTTCACTTCAGGGTTGTTATCATGCCATTGATATTATACAGCACATTACGCTGTATTGCAGCATATGCTATAAAACTAAGGGTAAAAACTCATTTTATGGATTCAGTTCACACGACGTTTTGACTGAACTAAGTGAAGCGAACCACTTCCAATTGGTTATATTCTCAGGGCAAACTTTGAGGCCCTTCAAAAGAAACTGGAGGAGCTGGATCTGGATGAACAGCAGAAGAAACGACTGGAAGCTTTCCTCACGCAGAAAGCTAAAGTTGGTGAGCTGAAAGACGATGACTTCCAGCACATCTGCGAGCTGGGAGCAGGCAACGGCGGCGTAGTGAACAAAGTCTGTCACAAACCCTCGAGCCTGGTCATGGCCCGAAAGGTAAGGCTCCGCGTGTCAGAGACGCTCAGATCAGGCCCTGTGGAGCTGGGGCAGTCCCGCTGCTTTTCAACCTCTGATGCGAATGTTTTTTACCTGTGTAACAGGTGTGTGTGTGTGTGTGTTTTCCCCAGCCAATCAGAGACCTGTAGTGGTTGATAGAAACCAAAATCCAACAGGAAATGTGGATCGAAGGGCCTGAGTTGTGTATCCTTGTTCTGTGTGAGGCAGCTTTGTGTGACCAGGTGTTTAATCGAACATACAGTAAATATGTACAGATGACCAGCGGAGTCTGTGCTCCTGGCTGGTGTTTAAGATTTGCGTGACCAGAGATCTAACATTTGTGCCCAGTTAAACTATGACGTACCACTTTCCTGTTTTTGTCAGCCTGTTGCATAACTGGCTGGCTGTTGCACGCAAGAGAGGGTACCCCCCCCCCCCCCCCCCCTTTTTAATTTTTTTTTTTTTTTTTTTGCCTTTCTCTCTGTCTCAGATATGTTCTGCTTATTCACTAAACATGTGAGACAACACTGATAAAGACTGTGTTTAGTTCCACGTTAATGTGGGTGCTTTAGTGCTGTACCTAATATAATCCCCCCCCCCCCCCCCCCCCCCATCACTTGCCTGCATTATTACAGACCTCTTTTTGTTTTTGGGGGGTTTTTTTCCACTGAAATGTGACATTCATATAGAAACGCTCTTGGATTTGTAATGGACTAACGCAAACTGCTCTCTTTTTTTTTTCTGTGTCCTTTTAACAGCTGATTCATCTGGAGATCAAACCGGCCATTAGGAACCAGATCATCAGAGAGCTGCAAGTCCTACATGAATGTAACTCACCTTACATAGTGGGTTTCTATGGAGCCTTCTACAGTGACGGAGAGATTAGTATCTGTATGGAGCATATGGTGAGTGATAGATGGACAGAAAGGTGTGTGTGTGTGGGTTAAGAGAGAAAGAGAAACAGGGACCTGCATTAAGCTGAGGACCAGACCTACTGCTAACCTCAATACCGGAAGGACAACAGGAGGGGGAAGACAAGACACTTTGGTTCAATTTAGTTTCAGTTTATTGTGTTCCTCTCAGTGTTTAGGTAAACAACAACAACAACAAAAAACACGAGTCCTGTACTTGTATACTAATACTACAGTAGGTGTCTCTGCTGCAGTGGTCTTGTTTATGTGAGCTACGTAACTCATTGCCGGTGTTCTGAGAGCGGGTGCAGATAACGTTGAGTGTTGACTGGGTTAAGCTGTCGGTCGATCTCAGTTCCCTGTCTTCGCTGCGTTCTGCAGGACGGCGGTTCTCTGGACCAGGTTCTGAAGGAGGCCAGGAGGATCCCTGAGGAGATCTTGGGGAAAGTCAGCATAGCTGTGAGTTTTTAACCCTTTCACTGTGACCTGTTCTGAGCTGACCTGTGGATTTATGGTGATGCGAAAAAAAGTTTTTGCGCTTGAGCACCGGGGGGGGGGGGGATCTGTTCAAATGATAAATGTGAACGTTTAGACAGAAGAGGGAGGGAAGGTGTCTGTAATTGTGTCACCCAAGAGTGTCCCACCTTCTGATCAGACCACTGTTTTATCTGAGTTCAAATGAACCTCAGGCTCTTGTTGTGACAGCTGTAAAAGTTTGTTATCCAGTACGGGAGACTGCTCTGTTTCTGAATGGAGTTGTGGAGCGAGAGATATATCTTTGGCCAAATGTCTGTGCTCAGAGTGGATTTGACAGTTCATTTATTTATTTATTTGTTTTGTTTTGTTTTGTTTCTTCTACTCCCACAGGTTCTTAGAGGATTAGCTTATCTTCGGGAAAAACACCAGATAATGCACAGAGGTAACTCTTAATGTTTGTACGTAAGCAGAAGAGCGTACACAGATTAACTCACAGTCACCCTGCTGGCTGTAAAGAACAAAGAGGGAAAAAAAAAAAACAAAACAAGCCAACACAGCAAGGCCTTTAAAAGCCGTTAAAACCAGGCACTCGGTTTCATCACGTGGATCATTTGACTTTTCATTTGTTTGTTTTTTTCCCTTTCCTTATACTGAGTCTCTCCCGTAGCGAATATCTCTCCTTCATCCATCTGTTCCTTCTCTCTGACCTCGCGTGCCTTTGTGCCACTCAGACGTGAAGCCTTCCAACATCCTGGTGAACTCTCGAGGGGAGATCAAGCTGTGTGATTTTGGGGTGAGCGGCCAGCTCATCGACTCCATGGCCAACTCGTTTGTGGGGACACGCTCTTACATGTCGGTGCGTATGCCTCTCTCTCCCTTACGCCGCTCTGTTTGGGACTAAAGTTCCTCCCCTCCTTCTTTAAGGACTTAACCTGATGGCTACAGCTGTAGTGTTGTTCATTTTTGACACTGTTATCTAGAGCATTGAACATTACCTGTACTGTTTTACTGCTGTGTTGCTAACTGATAAAAGAGTAAAATTGTTTGCTTTCGAACTTCCAGTCTGCAGGCTTGTGGCGTGCGCACACGATTGCCTTGTTTAACAATAGGCGGGTATCCATTAACCTGCTTAATGCGCAATGTGAAATTGCGAACTCAGACACTAGTAATGGTAACGCGTGAATTTAAAAAAAAAAAAACTTTCATATGTCGATAAAAAGTTTATATGCTCGCTTGTGGTGGGTTTTTTTTTCAGACGTTTCGACGAAGCAATATGTCGCAAAATTGAAATAGAAAGACATTTTTTATATTTCAGTCACATGACATGACATGAAGAGCCAATCACCATTGCCAAAATCGTTAAGCTGTTGCGGATCAGTCGCCATGTTTAATTGGAATAACTATCACGAGAGGAGCAAACCCAGCTTTAATCACATAACATCACTCAGTGACAAACACAGACCATTCACAATTGTGTTTTGTCGACTTTTTAAAAAAACAAATCATTTCTATTTTGTGCAAAATTGCAATGGAAACCCACGTGTTGAAAACAACCTGAAGCTCCATAGTTGAGAGTCACTTCGACAGTAGAAATTTAGAGTAGCAGTTCTTACTTACCACTTTCATGTGCACACAAGCAGTTTGACAAGATTCTAAAGATTCATCTCTGCATAGCGTCATCACAGAGTCGCAAGTGACGCACGTATCTTGCTGTGTGTTACTGTGTTGGTTTACATTTCCAGTGCTTTGTTTGTTTGTTTATTTGTTTGTTTGTTTGCGACGCCGCAGCCTGAGAGACTGCAGGGCACTCATTACTCCGTGCAGTCGGACGTGTGGAGCATGGGACTGTCCCTGGTGGAGCTGGCGATCGGACGCTACCCCATCCCCCCGCCCGACGCCAAAGAGTTGGAGGCCATCTTCGGCCGGCCGGTGATGGATGGGGCCGAGGGCGAGACCCACAGCACCTCCCCCAGGCCCAGGCCACCGGGCCGACCCGTCAGCGGTAAGACCGAGCGGGAACCCGAGCTGCGTGTGAGGGGAGAGGAGCTGTCCGTACTGCAGCCAGTTGGTTGGAATTTTAATAATAATAAATTTGAGCTCGTAAAGGACGTCGATGTTACGACTCACTCGGGGGGTTCCTTAATTAACGCCAAAAAAAAAAAAAAAATTAGCGAGACAGCCTCTGAAAGCTGATTGGACCACAGAGCATCACCTTTTATCACCGGCTTTTGTGTTTCCAACCATGGTTGTTTAGCAACTTGAATGCAGATGATCTTTAAGAATTTGTGTTTTGTAGAATATATAGACATATAGACTCAGTGAACCAAAGGTAAAAATCAGCTTTTCTGGAATGTTCCACGTGCTCCCATCGGTGCATGGCCACACCCCAGGTGTGTTTTCTCACGTTGTTCTCTTCTGTCCTTCAGGTCACGGTCCCGTCATGGCCATTTTCGAGCTGCTGGACTACATAGTCAACGAGGTAAGCCCTGCTCATCATGCTCCATTTGCCCATCATCTACTGATTTGGGATCAGTGTTGCTAATGTTACAGGTCAGAGTCTGAACCCGCAGTACTGATTCAGCACCAGTTGGTAGTGCGCTGTGATTTCAGAACCGCAAGGTTTTTGTTTTTTTTTCCTGTTCTGATTGTAGAACAGTTGTTAGTTGTCCATTGATTATCACATGGTTGATAGGAGAAAGTAACAGGAGTTGTTTTTCTCTCTCCTCTCCTCCTGCAGCCTCCTCCCAAACTGCCCCACGGAGTGTTCACTGCAGATTTTCAGGACTTTGTCACTAAATGGTGAGTTAAAAAGAGAAAGCTTTTGACAGACAGTGCCCTGTTTTTAACACCGTGTGTCCCTGAAGGTCTTTTATGCTCTTTGTCTGTTTGAAATAATCTCTGTCCGTCTCTGCTCTCACTCTCAGTCTGATCAAGAACCCTGCAGACAGAGCAGACCTGAAGATGCTGATGGTGAGTTCTGTGGATCTTGGGTTTCAGTAGAAAAAAAAAAAGTAGCAACAATAAAGGAGATTAATGCTTGTAGTTCTGTATACTACTACTGCTACTATTATTAGTACTACTACTACTACTAATAATAATACAAGTTTATTTAGAGCCCAGTATCACTATTTATCGTCTCAAAGGGCTTTACATGTCCATAACAAAGTCAAATCAAAATGATACTATCTGTAAGTTAAGCAAAACAGATAAGTCTTTTAGTCTGGTTTTAAAAGCATGAAGAGTTTGCAAAAAAATGATATTATACAAGAACAGTATTTTCTGATCACACAGAACTCTGTTCTTTGGGGCAGATTAGTGTAGATTTTTTTTGTTGTTGTTGTTTAAGTGCTAAAACAGACAGTCTTGACAAGGATGTTTGTTTTTTTGTCTTGTTGTATTGTGTATTTCGTGGTTGTGGCTGATTGAGAAAAGTGCTGGCTGAGTTTTGTTCCCGGTGTTTGACAGTGAGGGTCTTTGTCTCCCCCCCCCCCTTGCAGAACCACACCTTTATAAAGCGCTCAGAGGTGGAGGAGGTGGACTTTGCCGGATGGTTGTGCAAAACGATGGGTCTTAACCAACCCAGCACGCCGACCCGAACCGCCGAATGAGACGCACGCATGCCCACGTACACACACACACACACACACACACACGCACACACACGCAGACGTCCATACTGACACAGCAGTGTGCATTTACGAGACAGGTATGCGGCACATGCGCGCGCGCACACACACACACACACACACGTTCGCACACCTTAGCAAACAATGTGTCCCAACAGCACACACACCATCACTATGTATTTATTCTTCCACCCATCCATGTGCAGTCTCAGACCTATTATTTCTCCATTAGAGCCTCACTAGCCCTGCCCTTCAGACCAGTCAGTCAGTCAGTCAGTCAGAAATAGAAAATATAACACACACACACAGACAGACATATATATATATATATGAGAATGAGTAAACTCATGTTATTTGGCTCCTGAGTCGTATGCAGTGTGTACTCAGACACACCACGGTGTCTACTTCATCACCCAATCAGAACCCGTTCTCCTTCTTCTCTGCCACTGACGTCGACCTTTGACCGGCCACGCGTGGTCGACCAGCCCCTCTACGTCATTAAAAAAAAGAAAGAAAAAAAGATTGTAATATTCAGAGGGGGGGAAAAAAGGAACCATACCTTTCCACCGGGACCTTGTTTTATTTATTCGTCTTCTCATTTTTGTTTGAATGTTCATGTTGTTAAATCACTGACAGATAACGGTTACTTTACTAAAACACACTGCAAAGACATCACTACGGTCCACTGTCCCGACAACCCCACACACCCCCAACGCTAGCCCCCACCCCCGTCTTTTAATTTCAACAGAGAGACTCCAGTCACTCAGAGGACGGGCTGTCATAGTAGTGACTTTGCATCATGAACGTATTTTGATGTCCTGGCCCCCCCAGCTAGCTGGGCCCTGGTGTGTTTGGATGTATCCATGAGAACAGACACTGGACGAGAGAGACAGAGAGAAGAACTGACGCTCTATGGTGCCTTAATACAGGATGGTGTTGTTGGGGCTTGTGTCTGTTGATGAAAACTGCCTGTGTGTGTGTGTGTGTGTGTGTGTGTGTGTGTGTGAGAGAGAGAGAGAGAGAGAAAGAGGGTTGTGATGTGAAGTCATTGTTATGACAGTCTCATGTAAAGGCACCAATGACCAGATCGTATTCAGAGTTAAGGTACAGTTTTTATCCAATATCCATCACTTTATCATAGGTTTTCTTTTTCTTTTTTTTATACATCCGTCGCTTGTATACTGTCAGGAGAAAGACCAAAATCATTGTTTTCCTTGTCAATTAAAATGTCCAGAACGGACACACTCACACAGACAAAAGAAAATGATTAAATATCTACCATGGCCAACGGACTGAATGAGATTCTTTCAAACCAAGTCAAACTCAGATTCATGCATGCAGGAAAAGTTACTTTGTATGATTATGCTAAAATGTATACTTCTTTGCTTTCTTTCTTCTTTCTTTCCTTCTTTCTTTCTTTCTTTCTTTCTTTCTTTTGTTGCTCCTTTAATGTCATATTTCTCCAAAATGTAATCTGAAAACTATTGCGCAGTGCTTACACAAACAAGAGTGGGTGGGTCAGTCAGTCAGAGTTTTTTTTTGATTGGCAGTTGATGTAAATGTATGTATGTATATACCACTGCACATATGTGAATGTCTACACATATGTGTTGCTGTAATGTACCTACGTGTATACATATCCAGATATGTAAATTTTCTATGCCTATGTTAATGACTGAGTGAATAATTGTCTTTTTAAGGCTGGAAGGACACAAGAGGGCTTTAGTATTTATGTACCACAGAGTGAAAAAGGTTTTTTGACATGAACCATAGGGTTTTTCACAGCCCTGTATCCATTAAAGAGACAAACAAGCAAACCACCAATAAAAAAAAAAAAAACAGTTCTGTAATGTCTTACAGATCGGCCACGACACCGTAACCATAAAACGTTTGGTCGTAACGCCTATGCAGCGGCGTTATAAACATGTTACAACACGTTTATTGAATGTTTACGTCAGCTCCTGACGGACAGCTTGTAAACAGCCATAGAGAGGTGACTGTCAGTTACCACGGTAACCGCGGATGCACCGTAACGCCGTCATGTGGTCAACAGGTGGTTTGTTATATAAAAGACAAGCTGACGTGGTCCAGTGCTGTTTTACGTTGACAGCGACAGTACGGAGAGCTATGACACGACGTCTGCGCAGTGAAACATCTCCGCAGTCTTGTCTCTTTGACAGATACACGGGACGTATTTTTGTGGGAGGGCTCTGTGTGACAGCGTCATTTATGAAAAAGTTGTATTGCGTACAGGCGTCCAGAGAGGCGTTTAGATGTGACACCGTGAGGGTGATGTTTGTGTGTAGAACAAAGGTGAGTGGAGCCTTTCTTTTGCTGCTTTTCCCTTTCTCTTGTGTACCTCTCTAGAAATGGGTTTCAAATAGAGGTGGTTTGTAACTGTAGCAAAACGACTTTTTTTTTGTTTTGTTTTGTTTTTTCTTTTTGTCTTTTTAAGTCATTCGTGTCAATAAATGGTATGTAACGTCACAACAAATTGCCCAAAAGCTTTTTGTTTGTTTGGTTTTTTTTGTTTTCTTTTTCCATCCAGAGTGGTAATTAAAACAGGTCGAGGGCAGTTCCTGTAAGTTTCAAAATGTTTATGATCAACAGGGTTCTTTTTTTTTTTTTTAGCATTTGTAAATTTCAGCTTAGTGCGAGTGTCTCGCACTGAAAAAGAACATCTCTGATGGTCCATCACATGGTCCAGAAGTCACTTGAAGCCGCATCACCTCAACATGGCCAACAGGGGGCACCAGAGTTACCATCTAGATACAGACTCTCCAGGAGCCGCTCCACATTGCTCCGCATCAGCCCAGTGCTGATATACGTCCTACTTATGAAATGTGTGGCGTGGTTCGAGTTGCGGTCTATCCTGAAGGTTACACGTGAAAGCAAGAACAGTTTCTTATAAATCAACCGTTTCAGGGAATTGCCAAGGTGCTAGTCATGACACAGTGCAGAATATTTGCCACTGGATTTGTGAAATCTTCGCTGAAACTCTTAATATGTTTGTCTGGGCTGTTCTGAATTTCTAGGTCTGCTGATATGTGAGGACTATAAATTGTGAATAGTTACCTAGCTTTTTGTGTTACATGTACACAGGCGGTAAAAAAAAAAAAAAAAAAAAAGTTTGTACTGTTCTGTTTAAGATTACTGATAACAACCTGTTGGCATCAGTACTGTCTTCTTGTTCTGTTACGTGGTCACGTTACCTGACATCCAGGCTTTCCTGTGTTACTGTTATGTGTGCTCGCGAAAGACGGCCGTCCAGGTTGTAGCCTACTGTTGAACTCTACTGTCGCGTGAATGAATATATTAAAACGTTACGTGATTTTTACAGCCAAATGTCCTGTCCGCTGTCGTGGAAGTGGGTTGCATTCCATGATGCAATGTGTTATTAGGGTTATCTGATCTGTCTGTTCATCCCAACAGTCATGTCTCTTTCGTGTGATGTGTATCAGTACCGCTGCGGTTAGCATGGGTTGAGGCTTAATTACATCTTGTGAGAATGAGTGGTTAGTGCTGGCTTTCACTCTCGACAACTGGGTCATGATGCAAAAAACACACACACATACACACACACACACGAGAGTTTTTCTCATTTCATAGCTGATTTCCTTGTGTTTGTCTGATAAATAGTCTGTTCAAAATCCCCCATTCTACCTCTGTGGTCAGCTCTTTAATGGACTCTGTGAGTGTGTGTGTGTGTGTGAGAGAGAGAGACAGGAGGGATTTGCCCCGTGGACATCCTTTGGGAATAGGAGAGAGGTGGCTTTAAGTGCTCCATCACTGCGACAGGCAGACAGCAAAGTCTGCAGTCATTAATATGCAAAAATGCAAATGAGCGGGTAATTAAGAGCAGGAGTTCCACAGAGTTGTACAGAGGCTCTTTGATTGCTAATGAAATTCTAATCTGCAAGAAAGGGGGATGGGCCGATGCGAAAGGGGAAAAAGAGAGAGAGAGAAAGAGACTGCTGTAGAAACTGAGAGAAGGATGAAACTCTCTCTCTCTCTCACTCTCTCTCTCTCTCCCTCTCTCTCTCTCTCTCTCTCTCTCTCCTTCTCTCTCACTGTCTGTCTGGTGTTCTCTTAAAGGAGACACTGAGAGAGTGAATATAACCACCATTAAACAGAATACCGCCGAATTTTCCTCCACATGCTCAAAGAGTCGAGGGGATTGTGTGACATGGTGAAGTGAACAAATGCGTGAGATTCAATGTGGTAGGATGTGATTAGACAGATACGATATATAACAATAAAGTGACACATGATGAGTGATAAGATATAACGGGATCGAACAAATTCTAAATCGTGCAATCTGTAGATAGAATTTGACAGAACACCCGCGTGATGGGGGAGCGTAATGTGATGTCATACAATGTGGAGCACACACATGCAACAAACAAACGTCTGTAAGCTGAAGCACGAGGGTTTGTAATTAAGTGACAGGAAAGGGTGTGGTTAAGAAATTATTAATGCTGACACACTGTGCGCTGTTTTTCGGGCACATCACGGCAGAATCAGAGGAGTAAGAAGCAGAGATTTTGACGTCTATCCCTCGTAGAGTCAAGAGGGAGAGAACTGGGATGAGGCACCTTGGTAAACCGTGAGCTGTGACAACATACGTGTTTCAAAGCTTAAATAATGTCATAGCGTTGTTTTGGCAAGCGATGACTTGCCACACAAACACTCACACACACACACTGTGACAGACAGCAGTGTGATTGTAGTCCAACACACAAACACACACATACAAAACTTGACTCACACTCTCTCTCTCTCTCTCTCATGCACACACATACACACAGTGACAGACGGCAGTGTTATTGTAGTTCAACACACACATACAAAACTTGACTCACACTCTCTCTCTCACTCTCTCTCTCTCACACACACACACCATCAAACACCTCCATTCTTCCACAAACTCCGTTGTTCTGCTCTGTCTCCCTTTCACGCTGTCCACACGTCGGAGCTTTTAGATTTCCTTTGTTTTTTGGGTTTTTTTTTTTAAAAAAAGGAAAATTTGTGGTTTGGCCAGATCCAAATTCTGTAAAAAAAAAAAAAGGCGAGGCATTTAATTACACGTAAATCAGTTGATATCTGTAGGGTGAAATGGTACACTTAGAACAGCCGTCTTTGCTGCTCTGTTATGTAACATTTGAAGCTGTTTAGAAACCACTTCAAATGCTCCCAACAGAAACATGACCTTCAGCATGTGGCTGTGGCTGAGACGTCCAAGTTCTCCACATATGAGAAAATATAAAGAAGCTCTTCTTCAATGTGCAGAATTACAAGGTGGGAAGATGATTTCTGTGTGTTTTGGTAATGATGCTGGGTTTTTTAGCACATGTAATACTGCTGTGTCGCAGCGCACATACTGTTTCATTACAATACTTTTTTTTTTTTAAGTGGTTTATAAATTCACCTGTCACTCTTTCTGTCTGTCAGTCATAGCCTGGCTCTCTGTCTTTCCTGTCTTTCTTTCTCTCTCTTTCTCTCACTCTCTCTTTCGCTTGCTTACTTGGTCTTTCGAAGTTTTTTTTTTTTCGTAATGTGATCACCCCTTCCTTCTTTCGTCAGAACAGTAGCCAACCACCCCCCCCCCAACACACCCGAAACACACACACACACACACACACACACACACACACACACACCACCACCACCATCCCCTCTGCAGCGTTTGCGTAGACCACACAGCTGTACAGAAGCTAAGCTCAGAGGTGTCGGGGTGCACTCACAGGAAGTTTGTGAGTGTGTCTGTAAGAGTGTGAGCAAGCAAACATGCATGCGTCTGTGTATTGCACTGTACCTGAAGCGTGGGCGGCAAAATTGGGTCTCCCCAAAAAACACTGAACACACACACACACACACACATACAGAGGAATTCTTGCAGGAATGTTTTGGGCAGTTGGATGTTTGTTAACTGCTCTCTTGGTATCACCTTATTTTACTCCATATCTCCCTCACAAACATCTACTCAGTATTTCCAAATCATTCATAAAATCTCTTTATATTCCTTCCATATACATACAATTCTGTGCTGTCCTAACTTAAGCTTATGGAGGGAGACATGAACGCATTTTTTTGTGGCCAACCCAAAAAAGAAAAGGAATAAAGGAGATAATGGCCCTCTCTGAACACCCGAGGAAAACAATGAACATTTCACGAGCTCACACTCTGCTCTCTGGATATGATTCAAATCTTAATGCCAAACATCTGTTGACATTAAAAAAAAAAAAAAGCCAGATCTGATCAAATGAAAAGTATGACACTTGTGAGTGGTTGTGATATTATCTAAACTCTAGAGATTGTGGTGACTGATCTCCTGTGTTTACAGCTTTCTCTTTTAGAAATGCTTTTTCTGTTGTTGATCGTTTAAAACGCTTCAGCCTGCTTAGCACCATATATGCAGCCTGCTTAGTTCCATACACACAGCCTGTTTAGTACCATACATGCAACCTGCTTAGTACCATACAGACAGCCTGCTTAGTACCATACACACAGCCTGTTTAGTACCATATATGCAGCCTGCTTAGTGCCATTCACACAGCCTGCTTAGTACCATACACACAGCCTGCTTAGTGCCATTCACACAGCCTACTTAGTACCATACACACAGCCTGTTTAGTACCATACACACAGCCTGTTTAGTACCATATATGCAGCCTGCTTAGTGCCATTCACACAGCCTGCTTAGTACCATACACACAGCCTGTGTAGTACCATACAAGCAGCCTGCTTAGTGCCATACACGCAGCCTGCTTAGTACCATTCACACAGCCTGTTTAGTACCATATATGCAGCCTGTTTAGTACCATACACACAGCCTGTTTAGTACCATACACACAGCCTGTTTAGTACCATACACGCAGCCTGCTTAGTGCCATTCACACAGCCTGTTTAGTACCATACACGCAGCCTGTTTAGTACCATACACACAGCCTGCTTAGTGCCATACACGCAGCCTGCTTAGTACCTTTCACACAGCCTGTTTAGTACCATACACGCAGCCTGCTTAGTACCATACACGCAGCCTGTTTAGTACCATACACGCAACCTGCTTAGTACCATACACGCAGCCTGTTTAGTACCATACACGCAACCTGTTTAGTACCATACACGCAGCCTGTTTAGTACCATACACGCAGCCTGTTTAGTACCATACACGCAGCCTGTTTAGTACCATACACGCAGCCTGTTTAGTACCATACACGCAACCTGCTTAGTACCATACACGCAGCCTGTTTAGTACCATACATGCAGCCTGTTTAGTACCATACACGCAGCCTGTTTAGTACCATACACGCAGCCTGCTTAGTACCATACACGCAGCCTGTTTAGTACCATACATGCAGCCTGTTTAGTACCATACACGCAGCCTGTTTAGTACCATACACTCAGCCTGTTTAGTACCATACACACAGCCTGTTTAGTACCATACACGCAACCTGCTTAGTACCATACACGCAGCCTGTTTAGTACCATACATGCAGCCTGTTTAGTACCATACACACAGCCTGCTTAGTACCATACACACAGCCTGCTTAGTACCATACACGCAGCTTGCTTAGTGCCATACACGCAGCCTGTTTAGTACCATACACACAGCCTGTTTAGTACCATACATGCAGCCTGTTTAGTACCATACATGCAGCCTGATATTCTGTGAAGCTATGGGGTCTGCCTCTGTTGTGGGGTCTGCCTGAGTGTGAGGTGTGTGACCGAGTTAGTGTCTTTCTGTGTGTATATGTGAGAGAGTTTGAGACTTCTGTGAAGTTGCCTATGTGGTCGTCCTGGCTTTTTGTATGTATGTGTATGCATGAGAAAGACAATTCTTTGAGGTTGTATAGGTGGTGGGCTCCTGTGTGTTTGTGTGTGTGTGTGTGTGTGTGTTGAGTGTGGAGGTGCACTGTCCGCTCTCCTT
>NC_044499.1:5038763-5151263 GCF_902362185.1 Chanos chanos
GTGTGTGTGTGTGTGTGTGTGTAATAAAGTTTGATGTGTCTATTATGATTTCTATCACTGGGTTTACACGATTGACAAACAATACCCTAAAGTTAGATTTTAGACTGTTTGGAAAACCAGGCAATCATTGTCTGTTACATTCTTGAAAATGTCTGTTTATGTGTGTGTGTGCGTGTGTGCTTAAGCAAATCTGTCTTTTTTTTTTTTTTTTTCTTTTTAAATATCGTCTAGAAATGTAAACTCTGTCAGAGTTTCCGGTGCCAGCGACTATATTTCTATGTGTTGTCAGCTACATAAGGATGATTATCCCATCAACGGTGTGGTGATTAGTGATATTACATTTTCATTGGATTGACTTGTCATGTTTGTCAGTCCAGCGTAGCTTTAATAAATGTTATACCGGTTAAATTAACATCTGACATGAAGATACCAACTGTTTTCATTTATGGGTTATTGATCCACAATTGTAGCCAACCACTGGAACTGTTGCAAATTCCTAGGATGTACGGTATGCTAAACAAAAAAATAAACAGTTTTCCATAGCTTCCTGTTACCACAAACCCCGGGTAAGGTAGGTAAAGAAAAGAGGCTGGGCTACAACCTGTCATTCATTTTAATTTGTTACTTATCCTGTCAATCAATTTTCTTTGCGATACAATTGGCCATTTTCTTGGGGGTTTATCGTTCTATCTCATAGTGTTTCTGGTTGATCTCGGCTCAGTTACCAACATCTTCCTCCGCTTGCAGACATAGTTCTTACGCGCTTCTAACAAAACCGCCCTTCACTTCACAATATAGCAAAAGCTTGGGGTGTTTGCATCGCGAATAGTTTAAATCTACTGTGCTCGCAACAGAAATCGTCGTGGTGAGATGAGGCACCCTATTTTTCTTCTTTTTTTGGGCGTTTGAAATTGGACACCGCTAGTTTGTGACGTCCTCGTTTCATGCGGAGGGATATTGTTGTAACAATGTGGAGGTTGCTAAAATGTCTACTCGGAAGATGAAATGGTAACATTTGTAGCAGTTTAAAGCAACCAACAGAACTTGCCGTTAGAGTCGTCGGCGCAGGTCGTCCTGCAAATTTTACTTTTGTGTATGAATTTTTAAATTTACACGGATAAAGGATAACACAAGATTCAGTCGTGATATTTTGGAACCTGAAACACAGGAGGGAATTTGTCCCCCAACTTTATGTTTTTCTCTGCCCCAAGCACTAATTTCTCCTGTTGGATGCCGCACATTTTAACCACAGAAAGGTAAATATTTGGAAGTTGTACATTGTGCTGTTTACTAGAACGCACAAATATTTATCCAGCTGGTATGTGTTTTTGATTTGTCGGGTGAACTTTCGCAAAAGAAAAAAAACTGGAGTTCAGCCGTGTGTGTCGTTGGCTAACTAGCTTAGCAAGTTATTGGTAAAGCGGGGTCTTAAGTTTTTGTGTGTGTGTGTGTGTGTGAGAGAGTGCTCCTCTGGACGGCAAACCGAGTATGTTTCAGATGTGCTAGACCCTATAGGAAATGACTTCTTTGTTCAGTTTTGGAAACAATGTCAAGTTTAAAGTTCTTTTGAAGTGGTTTGTGTTTCACCCAATACCAGCACCGCTTTGTGATCGACATTTGCAGTAGCCTAACTTTTTAAATCCCCAATTTGTTGGGAATTCCTTAGTTTTGCAACCGTTTAAATAACATGAACTTCGTTAGCGGCCGCGAATTGGTGGTGTGCAATGTGAAATGCAAACTTATGTCGCATCATTTGTTTTCCTAAGATGACGAACATTCTTTAATAGGCAGTGAATTTCTGATTTACCAGTGCGCCTTTTTTTGTCTTTACACCAGATTTCCAATCAGATCATGCGACTTAGGTTACTTTGCTTATTTATTTATTTTTTTTTCGGAAATATTTAATCTTCCTCATGCTCGTGCCGTCCTACTTATCCCAGCGTTATTCTGAAAATCCCTACTCTTTGTTGATGATGTTGTTTGCTGCAAACGTGTAGTTAAATTAGCGATGCTCGTGTCGTTTCATCCCGTCTTTGAAAACTTTCAAAAGAGCCCGACACTTTCTTTGTGTTGGTGAGTGGAGGCCCTGTGGCTCTCACTTGTCCGGTCCGGCTTGGCGAAGACTTGCGTCACTTTGAAAGCGATCGTAAGATAATGTTTCTTTTTTTTTCTTACATCGATTCATTTGAAATGTCATGCAGAAGATGTGAGCAGTAGACATTGTCTGAACAACCAGCAATGCGCGTTTATTTGTTTCGATCGAAAGGATGTGGTGGTGGCACCGAGGAGCCAGAGAGAGACGGTGACGGAGGGTGGATGAGGGGGGGGGGGGGGGGGGGGGGGGGGGGGAGTTCGTGTGTGTGTGTTGGAGGGGGGGTCTTGTTGGAACGACTGGGTTCTAAGAGGATGACCAAGCACAGTAGCTGTCTACTGGAGCCGTCGGATTCTTTCCGACTCGATCACGTTCTTACCATGTCTTCAATCGCCTCCTTATACATAGGCTGAGCTAGTCGTGTTCGTGTCCTGCGTTGATGAAGTTAGGCTACTTAACTGGTGTCTTCCCCTTGGCTGTAAACTCAGAATCGCGAGGCTCAGCTCTCGGACAAGTTTCTATTCACTGTACATGCACTGTAAGCCTTAATAAGCGTGCATGCAGTTTTACTTAAGTGCCCAACTCGTGTCACTGTTTGGTCAATCAGTGAAAAACAAACAAACAAAAAACAATGCAGTCAACCGTGATGCTTTCTGCAAGATTTATATAACTACCTGTGGGCGAAGATGATCAGTAACGTGGCAAATGATGCAACATTGCTGTATGACGACTTGTTGAATGTAAGCAAAGCGGGATATCCTGCTCTTTCGTACAACGGCAATGGATGGCCTGTCCACTTCATCGGAATAAAGACAGAGTTACTATTACACAGATACTCAAATCCAGCCCTGGAGGTCTAGGTCCCAGCTTCATTTCATAGCAGACAGACGCTGTCGTCTGTGGTTGTGTGTTAGGTGGGGAAACAGGTGTACTTTTCAATCAGCCTCTGGCTTTGGGCCGATGGCAAAAACCAACAGGACCTCAGGAACCCTAGGGCTGGATTTGGGGAGCTTCAAATTATCCATTGCTCACTATTATGACAATGAACTATAAATCGTCCACTTATAGTTCTACCTCTTTGTATCCTTATTTTTGGGGTGTTCTGTGGGTAATCCCAACCATACTGAGTACTGTTTTAAAGGCCATCATTTTTGTCAGCTGGACCAGATGTTATGACCACGCTGCGTTTATTCTGAGGCCTTGTCTCATTGTTTTTTTTTGTGAAGATATCAGAAATGGAGGCTGCTTTTTGCTCAGAGAAGAGATGCCCTGGCTGCATCTTTCCCCACACCTTAATGGAAAAACGTAACCATACTCACCAGCTGGTTGGGTTGGGGGGGTGGGTGGGTGATGAGGTATTGGTTTTATTAAAGGAAAGTCTGCGACAGGACAGAGGTGTGGGTGTGTGTGTGTGTGTGTGTGTGTGTGTGTTTTCCATGGCTTTGTGGTAAATGGTAAAAGACTTTATGTAAATGAAAGGGAAGAGCATGATAACACTCAACCTATACACATCACCACCAAGCAAAATGCATTCAGATCTGGTCCTTAATAAAAAACCAGACACTTGGCTGTAAAACGGACAAAAAAAAAAAAAAAAAAAATGTTTTTGGAGAGGCCATAGCTACCTGAACATCTGTGCTCCAATCTGCACTGCACATTGACATCTCCCTGATGTGTTATTACCTTCCCCACTGCAAAATTCAGTTTAGTCATCATTTCATTGGTCCTCATTTATGGCCCGCGTTTTAAAGGGCCGTACCTCTGTGCAGGTTACTGTGTTTTCTGCCCTTTGGCAGAAATCAGGCCATGTCTGTGCCCGGCGCCTCAGAGAAGGCCAGAATTTGGTGTTTTATGAACGTTTTTGATGGTGTGGCATTTGTGAGTGTCTTTGGATGAGAAAAGGGTCGCGTGAGAGTTTCAGAGAGAATTGGGACAGAGAGATGGTTATCTGTTAGCGCTGTTCTCATACAGGGGGTCTGTATGTGTATGTATAGGCTTGTGTGTGTCATTATTAAAGCGCGCACCCCCCCCCCCCCCCCTTCGTAAACGAGTGGGTGGTCTCCCTTGTTGGTTAACCAAGAGCTGTAAGCTCAGATGTGGTGCAGACTGGGAAAAGCCGGCGTTTAAAAAGAAAAAAAAAAAAAACGCTCTGTGTTGTGGAAGCAGAGCACGCTCTCTGCACGGTAGTGTTCAATTCACAGGAAAACGTCCCCGTCCCCAATACCAATTGTATTCGTATTTGATGGTCAAATGTCAACTGGTCATGTTTATTCATTTTCCCTGTGTCATGTATAAAATCTGTATAATTCACACAGAGCTTGTCAGACATTTGTTCGTCGGTGTGTCCGCATGCTAAAATGCCACTTTCTTGTGTGCGTGTGGGTGTTTTTGTGGAATACGGAATTCTTCGTGTTTGATACTTTTTTTTAGTGTACTGCCAGGGTGTGTAAATTCGACCGAAAAAAAGCACCTGTTGATATACTGCACAGTCGTCTTCTTGTTAGTTACGTGAAGAGACGTGAGGGGTGTGTGTGTGTGCCTGTGTGTGTGTCTGTGTTCTAACTCTACCGTGTGTCTGCAGGGTTGTTGACTACTGTGCTCGTCCGTGAGAGGGAGAGAGAGAGAGAGAGAGAGAGAAGACACAGCGTTGGCCTCAGGATGACTGCCGTGGGAACAGACAAGGAGCTGTACGAGATCTTCGGCATCAACACGGTGAGTAGACGTGACGTCACTCCTGGAGGAAGAGGCGCTTGGTGCCAAACAAAAGATGTTGATTGAAATATTGTGGCTGGGTTGTCAAGCACAGTAGGTTAACCCTCGTCATCGCCCCGTAAATCCTGCTCAAAGGAGAGCCATTTCACAGGGCGACACAGACAGAGGATTAGATCACAAGAGAAGGAGATTTAGGAAAAAAAATACTAGCCCACGTAAAGTTTTTTTTTTTTTTAAATCGCTATCAAAATCAAATAACTACCCAAACACCCATTCGTTCACACCACTCACACTCTCATCCAGATGAGACTGGAATCTCTTTTCCATGCCAGAGGTTGCAGCTCTGTGGGACCATTAGCGGCTTGTGCGTCTACCTCAGGAGGGCTTTGACCGAGAGCCGTCCTGCACAGGAACTGAACTGAACACGCGACCTCGGCCACCAAGGGTTTTTATTCGACCACCCCCCCCCCCCCCTCTCTGTACACCGTCACTTTGGCTTACCGACCGTGTGCTTAAACGCTTTGGCACGAGTGGGAGGTTTTACCTCAAAGCTGCCCACAAAGGCTGTACCAGACTTTGTTCAGTCAGTTCTCTTGAATTTGTAACTCGTAAACAGACTTGGATGTGCTGAATCTTCTGACTGGACAGAAAGATGCATCTGTGGGCCCCTGCGGAATGCCTTATTTGTTTGTCTTAATGATGTAATAGGACATCTGATCCATGTCACTGATCTGACACTACACCTCACACTTTGTTTTTCTTTGTGTGTGTGTGTGTGTGTGTGTATACGTGAGCATCAGCTCCCTCTTATGTGTTTGCATGGATCCATGTGTGTTGACATATGTGTTGCACCCACCCACGTTTTGATTTGCCTTGCTGGATGACATTTATTATTTGCCTGAACCCTTCTCTCTCTCTCTCTCTCTCTCTCTCTCTCTCTCTCTCACACACAGATGTTTCCCTCTTCTGTGTCCAATGTGAAGGACAGACCCACGGCGCTGGCCGGCAGTCAGTTTGGAGTTTCAGGTTGGCCTCCTCTCTCTCTCTCTCTTCTTTTCACTCTCTTTTTCCTCTCCCTCTTTCGTTCCTCCTCTCACCTCTTCAGCTGTTGCTGCTCCATCATCCCCAAGAGATTGTTTAAGGACAGGAGGGGAGGGGAGGTGATGGGAAATGAGGCAATGCCTCCTTCTCTCCAACCCCCTCCCGCCTCCTTCCTTTTCCTAATGTCAACAAACATTCTAAATAAACACACAAATGTGTGTGTGTGTGTGTGTACCCCCCCCCCCTTTCCACCAGCCAGCCCCCACTTCTATCCAAACATCACCTGCTTTCCCTGAAGTGAAGGAATACCTTTCACATAGCCTTTGTAGTGTCCTTCAGAAGGAAACTGTCTGTTCAGTGGCTCTCACTGTAGTGCCCTGTGTAGAGACCAGTACAGTCGTTTGGGACCAGGCTGAGGTTTTTTTGCTCTTTTGGCCCCTTCTCGGTCCAAACCTGAGACACACACGTGTATTTGAACGAGTGCCTCTTTGCCTTGTGACCCCCGGTCTCTTCAGGCTGCTAAACTTAAACAACTTAGAGAAGTGAAACCGCGCTGAGGTCCCTGTCAGGCATTTTCATGCGATGTTTGTTTGGTATTGCTTCAATACGTTCAGGTCCGTCACAGTTTGTAGTCATCACTCCAGTAGAAAAATAAAACAGCGTTTGAAAGAGGAGAGCAGGGTTGGGCAGGGCTTGGTCGTTCAGGGATTTCAAACACATGGCGCTTTCTCAGATGTCGCGTCCAGGGTTTAGGGTTTGTAACGAGATCCGAAAAAGGTGCGGAGAAGGCATTGTGACGAGACAGTGGGGATGATACCCTGTGAATTGGATGTGTGGTAAAAGCTTTAACCAAAGGAAGGCGTTTTTTTTTTTCTTTCTTTCTCTCTCATTGTTCGCCGTCAAAAGCCAGACGGTTCGCGTAATTGTCCAAAGGCTCGGCGTGGCGCGCGCCTCCCACGGCAGCTATGCGAGGAGTAAAGTTGAAAAGCACGAGAAAAGTCGGGGAAAACGGGACGGTGTGGACCCGCTCTCAGAGGTCGTTTTTTTTTTTCCTCTCTGTGGAAACACCCAGTGTCCTTTTGGTCTTGAGGACAGATGTCTGTGTGTCAGCACAACACGTTGTGACATACTCAGTTTTGCACTAGGCCTATTACCCACTGGAGAGGCTGTACTTTTGATTCATAGAGATTCTACAATAAAATAAAAGAATTAAACATTATCAGAGGTAATGTTGTTACTAGTGACTCTCTCGCCTCTTGAATATTTCTTCTTCCCATTTTATTTTTCTAGTCTAGTGTGACCATGTCTGTCTGTCCACCCATCTCTTCCACCCTGTTTGTTAATATATACATATATTTTTAAATGTATTTTCTAATTCATCTATCTTTGAGGGTCTAATCTTCCATTTTATCTCATTTTAAAGCTTTTGAAAACTCTTTGGCCTTGCCAAAGGTGGTGTGTTTTCTCACACGTTCAACGGAAGCGTTTGAGGAGACACATGCTGACGCAGCGTATCTGTGTGTTCAGAACCCCTCGCTGGCGAGCGCGGCCTAACAGACCCGGCGAAGTGTCGCCCAGACGTTTGACTGACTGACATCCGCGGTTGTTTATGTAAATGCGGACGGAGCTGTCGGAGGCAGTGAGAATACAGTGGGTTGGAGAGAGAGGGGAAGTGATGTGCCAGGCTGTTGGATGGGCTCAACCTCTGTAACCTCTGCTTTTTTTGGGGGGGGGTTTGGCCCCAAATGTGTGAACAGGGGGATTCAACTAAGCGCAGAGCGGCCCCAGCGTTGAGTCCCTCGTACGATGACGGTGCGTTAATGCGAACGCGTCGAGACCCAGTCCCCCAGGCAGTGATTGCGAGCGAGGTTTCATTTACTGAGTATCTGAAACTGAGAGTCAATGGGATATTTATAACCCCCCAAAACTCAGGTTAAAAATACTGAGGAACATGTAGGTTTGCATGAAGTTTCCATTTGGTTCAGATCCCTTTTTTTTTTTTTTTTTTGAAATCATAAAGAAATAGCATAAAAAATACCCATAAGGTGTTAATCTGGAAACAGAAGGCTGGTCACGGTTGAATCTCTCTCTTTTTTTTCTTTTTTGTTTCTTTTTTGTGGGCTGATAAATCTCTCTCCAATAATCGGTCTGGGGTTTTTGGATGGGTGTTCAACAGGATGTTTTTCTTCGATTTGGCTGGTTGTCTTTTGTGTTTGTTCATGTCGTAATTACTGAATTGTTTGTTTAATCTCTCTTTTTTTTTGTTGTTGGTTTTGTGCGCACATGCATTAGGCATGCTATGGCATCTGGGTTTTCTTCTTTCTTTCTTTTTTGTATCTTTCCCTCATAGCCCCTCATTTATCCGTGCATGCGTTATCGCACGCGCGCGCGCGCGCGCGTGTGTGTGTGTGTGTGTGTGTGTGTGTGTGTGTGTTGTGGGCAATGACTCAGGGCTGACTTGTCCTACTCCAACATATTTTTTTTTTCTTCCTATAATTATAGTCATCTAGATTTTACAGGACCAGTCTGCCCTGTGCTACATAAAGTGTGTGTGTGTGTCTCTACCCTGACTCATTCTCTGTGCTGTGCTGTGCACTCTGAGAAAACACGCACATTCACATGCTCTCTCTCTCTCTCTCTCTCTCTGGCCCTAGGGGCAGAATCTTAGTCACAGCTTGTATGCATCATTTGCCGCCTTGTGGGGCTATTGTTGTGAATAATGGCCATTCCTGTATAGACAGGTAACATAAAATGGCTCTTTGAGATAGCTTTAACTGCAGAACAGGGTTACAGACACTGTTGACTCACAGCCTTGTAAAAAATGAGGGCTTTTCACTGATAGCCTTGTTTTAATAATTCCTGAAGGTGAAAGGAGAGGTTGTAACTCGTTATTTGGACTGGGCTGGTTTCTCTCGTGTGTGTGTGTCTGTCTGTTTGAGGCGGAACGGCAGACTCTGAGAGATCAGTTGGAGTTATTAGCGGAGGCTTAGTGACCTGCTGTCTGAGGCAGACAGACACCACACGTGCACACACACACACACACACACACACACACGCGCACTGACTTTTATTGGGCCTTTGGACCAAAGTTTTGTTGATTCAGGTGCTGGGGGGGAATGTGCTAGTAACTGCAGTTGATACTCTTAACTGCAAAGAGATTTTTTTGTTCCCTGCCGTGTCAAAACCTCATATCCATTTGAAATATCTTGCATGGTTTCTCCTCCAGTAATAGGCAGATTCTAACTGAAGAGAAAATTCAACAATCTAATGAGTTTGTGTAGAATGTATTTTTATATTTAGTTTTTTTTTTTTTTTTTTCCATAATCTCACACAGCACCCTCCTGTTGCCTGTAAAAATCCCTCTTTTAAAAATCGCTCTTTCAAAACCAGCACTTCTCTTTCTCTCTCTATCTCTCTTTCTTTCTCTCTCTCGGTTTCTGTCTCTTTCTCTCTTCCTCTGTCTCCCCCTCTGTTTCTCTCACCGTGTGACTAACTTATACTGAAGACATTTAGAGAATTCTCATCTGATTGGTCCCAAGCATTCTATGGGTCCATCTCAGACAATCTGGGATGTTCTGGGGTTCCATTCTGATTGTCCCGAACATTCTGTGAGTGGTTGTGCTGCCGGCCGTGAGACATAGCCGTTTCTCAGGAAGTCTTTGCATTGTAGGTAAGTGTTAGGTAAATAAAGACAGCTAAGGAGATTTGCAGTGGCATTGTTAAAAACAGGTAATGGGTCACTGGAGTGAGCAGAATGCCACTGACACTTGAATCATTCTTTCCTGTTTTGACAGTTCTGCTCTATTAGTGGTGTATGGTTATTATTGACAGGGTAGGTTGAAACAGACGAGGCAAACCAAGCGTGCTCAGTATGTGGAACAGACTCTTAGCGCGCAAGACGCGGCTTTAAAATGAAGTGTACGCGTCTGTTTCATCTTGTCAGGTTTTTTTTTTTGTTTTTTTTCAAACCCCCCCCCCCCCCAGTTCGCTGGTACATAAACCTTCGTTTCCACACTCTTTAACTGTTACTTTGGATGGGTGCCGATAGATGGTGGTTGTCACGGAGACGGCTCCTGCCCTGTAATTCACTCTTTTTCTGTTCTAGTGCTGACGCTGTCTTGACCTCCCCTCCCCCCCCCCCCCCCTCCCATCCCTTCCCCCTCTTTTAATTAGACAACAAAACAAAAAAATGAATATTCATAAGGTGCACTCTCATTAATATGCACAATTATGCAAATCAGCACACAATTAAGACTCTTCTCTGCAGAGATGTGTGTGAGCGTTAAGCCATAGAAAGGGAGAGGGGCTGTTCTAGAAATTTCTGCTCCATCAATCTTTAAAATCCTTCTACTCTCCCTCCTGGACCAAATGTTTTTTTTTGTTGTTGTTGTTTTTTTTCTTTAATTCTGTCATTGTCAGACTTAATGCAGCGATTTGTTTGTAATGTATGTAATATATGGTTTTGAAGTGAATCTAAGATGTCCTTGTAAGGGGGGGGGGGGGGGGGGGGGGTTAACGTGTGGTTTGTTTGACGTGTGACTTATTGTTTTGTGGTTGTAAAACCCTCCTGAGCAACATCTTTAAGGTGTGACTTATTTGTCCCACGTGGGCCTGTGTCTGTTTTACACGCGCACACACACACACACACACACACACACACACACACACACACACACGCCACTGACAAGTACTAACACATGCTACCAACATGCCCCTTTAACTTTACATACACTCCCAGAGAGAAACCTAGAGAATACTAAAGCTACCCAGTGTGTGCTTGTATGCACACTCACACGTGCGCGCACACACTCACTCACACTTACACACATGCACACACACACACACACACACACACAGAGAGAGAGTATGTATTTATCCTCAGTGAATGTGGTTAACCAGTGAGCCAGTGAGGTGATGTAAAGATGGTGGATGCTGTCCAGTGGCTGAGTATTGTGCCGTCCAGTAAAGAGCAGGTTGGTGGGGTTCTGCGTGCTGGGATGAGAAATCTGTGAATCCCACATGCTTCAGTAAAGCTCAGATATCCCATCATCGGCTCCGACTCCCCTCACCGTAAGAACAGCCTGAATGCTTTTGCATGCTACTGCTCGTGACTTAGGAAGTCTCCGCTCTCATCCCCCCCGGAGCAGATCACAGTAACCTGAACTTATACAGGCAGGAAAACCCCACTAGCTCCTTCAGCTTGTCTCTCTGCTTCATCTTCTGTGTGCGTGTGGAGACAGTGCACAGAGACGCCTCATGTGTGCTGTTCCTCACTTTAGGGGTGACCAGGAATGTTTTAACGGTATTGTGGAGGTAAACTCATCAGAGAGGGAGAGGGGAGGGTCAACGACCCGCAAGCTTTGATTTCACATTCCACTCTTTCACCGGTCTCTCCTCTTTTGTTTAAGTCATCTTGTGTCTGACTAAGTCACAAACGCCGTGTCGAAACAAGCATTGAAGAACCATTAGGCCTGTAGCCAGGCCACCTTACGGATGACCCGGCTGCAGGCTTACTCAGACAGTAACAGGTAGTAATTCTGGGCTGGTTTCTTTTTTTTCTTAGGTTTGGACGACCGGAGTGAATCTGGATCCTGGGCGACAGGAGACCAAAACAGCCCATCTTTCAACCAATCACGGGTAAGGACTGCATATGAGCACCTGTCGTATTGCCCTAATGTAGACACACACACACACACACACACACAAACACTGTCCTCCAGAGATGAGCAGAGCAGGGGGTCATATGTGCCAGTTCTCTCAGAGAAAGGGCAGTGATCGAGGACCAGTTTTGACCTTCTGTAATGCTGATACATAGAATATAATGGTCAGAAGGCCACTGATCCTTGATCAGCTCCCTTAATCTCTGACACTTGATTGGCACGAGTCGTGAATTCTCATTTTGTTTGACGTGACATTGTACCAGATTCGAGTCTAAGCAGCAGTGGTAGAGATGGACAATTCTCTTGATTAGTCGACCTGAGGGACTTACTGACGATGCACTCCAAACTAGCTGGCCGCTGATTGGAGATAACCTGCAACAGGGCAAGAATTTGCGGTGGTAACGCTCGAATATATCATCCAGTGCAAGAACTGGTCGAGTTTGTAAAGTCTCTGCTGTGAACCAGTTTGAAGTGACAGGGCAGTGCTTTAATTTGCCGTCCACATAAGCAAAAATCTACCGATACAGAGGACTTGTGTACCTTGATGTTTCAAGACATCTGCCTAAGCCCAGTGTCTGACCCAGTCAGTTTAACTAGTGTCTAGCTTAGGCCGCGTCCCTTCTCCCCACACACACACGGATCAGAGCGAAATGCCTTAGCACTCAGCTCGTGAGGTAAGCGTCTTGCAGGACGGACTGTTTATAAGTCAGAAATGCTCTTGTTTAGTGTGTGTGCCTGTGTGTGTGCCTGTGTGTGTGCGCGTGTGTGTGTGTGTGTGTGTGTGTGTGGGAAATCTACAAACGCCCACTGTAAACACGCCCAAACAAACTGCCGGGAAACACAGGCACTCAGATCCACCTGTGGTCAGGTCACCTGACTGAACACGGCAGCAGAGCGGCTGAGTCAGAGAGCGTAGGTCAGCTGGATGTGGGTGGGTGGTCGTACGTGTGTGTGTGTGTGTGTGTGTGTGTGTGGTCTCAGCGGCGAGACAATAATCTAATTTCTTTTCCTTCTGTCGCCTGGGCTTACCTCGCCTCTACCTCAGCGTGTCTGTCCCGTGTCGTATTTCCCCTAGTTTGAGTTTCCATACAGAACGCAGACAGACAACCGTGGCATTGCCAGTTGGGTTTTGAAGTGGTTACTAATGTAATACTTTGGTAATATTGTGCTTTCTCTCTCTCTCTCTCTCTCTCTCTCACACGCATTCACGAATGTGCTGTGTTAATGTTCTGTCTCCTTGTTTTTCTCTCTCTGTAGGGCTACAGTGATGCTCCTCACTATGGTGACCATGGGAGCGCGTCCCCCTCTCATATATTCAACTCAGGGATCGGAGGTATTCTCTTCGCTCCTACATTTCGTTTTGTGACCGTTCTCAGCATTCTGGTATCACGTCTGGTTCCCGTCCTCTTTTTAATACAAGTCGCAGTCTCTCACTGACGCTTCTCCCAGCCGCTCTTCAGTTGGTGGAGACTGAATTAACGACGCGGTAGTCATGGTTACCTGTACTTACTAACTCCAGATTAAAAAGGAAATTTCATAACGTGACGAACAAAGGTTTGACCAAAAATACTAGCCCATCATCTCCAGCTTGGTCGTGATCAGAAAAACAGTCAATCCAACATTTCCTGTTTAGTTTCAACTGTGAATACGCTTGGTCCTGCACTCCTAGCCCAGTTTCAGTCAAATGTGCATTTCCTTAACAGACTGGATGTTCAGTGGTTTGGTCTTTACTTGAAGTCTGACCAAATGGAAACGTGGTGGGCAGTTACTCGTAAGGCTGCAGCAATGCTGCTAAATCACCCACGGCCTTTGGTTTATCCACGCGGGGGTCTGTCTGACGTGCAATCCAGGACCACACAGGGCTTCCCTCAGACACATCTCTCATGGAACAGTATTCAGGCTAGAGCAGGTTGACTCCACAGTCTTCATGTTCTGGGAACCTGTAACTTCTCAGACAAAGGGGTGTGTGTGTGTGTGTGTGTGTGTGTGTGTGTATGTGTGTGTGTGTATAGATATGTGTGTTTTGGGGGCCTCAATTACCACCCAAGCATTCATAATTGTTTTTTTTTTTTTTTTTGTTTGTTTGGTTTTTTTTGTGGCAGTAAACACCACATATCTCCCCATATGGAGGTAAACCAATGAGAAGAGGCCTTGAGGCGTCCAGAGCCATTTTAGAGCAAATAAATCAGCAGCAGCAGCAATCGGCCCCCATGTCTCCTTTAATGACACCCCTACATACACTAGCGTGTGAACACTGCCCTCCCCCTCACCCCCCCCCCCCTTCTCTGCGCTGTTTCGTATTAAAATAGACCTAAGTTCTTAATTGCTGGAGCAGAGTTCAGTTTAAGGTCATGGAACAGCAGGGATGCTGTTTTCATTGGGTCTGAAAATGCAGGTGTGTTTTGCCTTTTGTCTGCTGTAAGAAGTGCCAGTCACCCTGCCGTCTTTAATCTGCTGTCTTTACCTCAGGTAAATCGGAGAGAGGGCCGTACCCGCTTGGACCACAGGTAATTCAGACTAAATGCACCTCTCCCCTTTTTCTTTTTTTTTTCTTTTTTTTTTTACTCTGGGCTGACGCTGCCACACATGCTGCAGACTTTTAAAAGGAGTCGTTTCTTACACGATCTGTGGTTTTAATCAGGTGGATCTGTCTCTCTCTCTCTGTCCGGAGTTTCTGCCAAGCGTGATGCCTATGCCTGGTGATGATGCCACGTCTCCTGCCCCTCTCAAATCCACCATCTACTCACCTTACCACAGGAGGCCTAACCAGCACAGCATTGGTTAGTCTCTCTCTGTCTCTCTGTCTCTCTGTCTCTCTGTCTCTGTGTCTCTCTCTCTGTCTGTCTCTCTCTCTCTCTCTCTCTCTCTCTCTCTCTCTCTCTCTCTCTCTCTGTCTGTCTCTCGCTCTCTGTCTGTGTCTCTCTCTGTCTCTGTCTGTCTCTCTCTGTCTGTCTCTCGCTCTCTGTCTCTCTCTCTCTCTCTCTCTCTCTCTCTCTCTCTCTCTCTCTCTCTCTCTCTCTCTCTCTCTCTCTGTGTCACATACACACGCACGCACACACACATACTTGTACTTCTGTCTTTTCGGGGACACTCACTGACATAATGCATTCCCTAGCCCCTTACTCTAACCTCAGTCATCACAACCAAATGCCTAACCCTAAACCTAACCTAAACCTAACTCTAACCTGATCCATAAAACCAAGTCTTAACCCTCAAACAGCTCTTTGAAGAAGTGAGGACCAGCCGAAATGTCCTCACTTTCCCAAAATGTCCTCACCCCCAAAGTCTGAAACTCAATTTGGTCCTCACAAAGATAGCTGTACAAGTATACACACACACACACACACACACACACACACTCTCCCTTTAATTAATCCACCATCTACTCATCTTACCACAGGAGGCTTAACCAACACAGAATTGGTTAGTCTTTCTCTATGTCTCTCTCTCACTCTCTCTCACACACACACACGCTCGCTCACACACACACACACACACACTGCATCTGGGACTGCATCTCTCTCTCACACACACACACACACACAGAGTCCCTTAATTAATCCACCATCTACTCGTTTTACCACAGGAGGCCTGTCCAACACAGCCTTGGTTAGTCTCTCGCGCTCTCTCTCTCTCTCTCTCTCTCTCTCTCTCTCTCTCTCACACACACACACACGCTCGCTCACACCCACACACAGGCGCTGGTGCGCACACACACACACACACACATACACACACACTCTCACACTCCCATAGCCATTACCTGAAGCTGCCATGGCTTAGAGCAGTGTAAAACTGGTTAAGAGGTGCCCGTGGTGCTCTGAGCCAGGATTGTTTGTGTGTAGCAGTGTGTAAATCACGTTCTGTGTGTCTCTCCCCCTTGTCATTTCAGATGGCCCCCCCGCCAAGATACAGAAGCTTCCTCCAGGTCTTCCCTCCTCAGTGAGTGTCCCGAACTGTCACCGAACATGACTGTGACTGCGTGTGTGTGGTTAGCTAAATGCAAAGAGCCTCTTCTGTCCTGTGCCTTTTGTGTGTGTGTGTGTGTGTGTGTGTGTGTGTGTACATGTGTTGCATAGATGGATGGAGTGCTGTGTATGATAAACCTTGTTGGCTTAGCTTGGATTCACTCTGGTGCTTGCTGTCAAACTAAACAGCTAACCCCATCCCCCCTCAGACACACACACACAGAGGGGCTGGGTTCTGACTTGCCTCAATAAGCTCCTCAGCAGACAATGTGCATGTGCACTAAGGTAGAATCAGGACAGGGAATCACCTCCTTACGGCCTGATGACGCGTTCCTCTCTAAACCACCGTCTGAGTCTTCTCTCCTGTCCTGTCTCACTTTAGACCGTCTTTTAAACCGACTCCCTCCCGTCTTTTAAACGGGCACAGAAAAGGCAGGGCCTGCCCTGGGTAACCTGTCACTCTCACTGTTTGTGTTCTGGCTGTATGAATGTGCTGGACTTTTGTGTTCCCTGTATGATCAGTACATATGACTCGTTTTCAGTTTTTAAAGTGATTTTTTTTTTCGGTGGTCACACAAACGAATGATGTGTTTACTTGGTTGTAGCATCTCCACATCGTCAGGCACGGCACAGTAGTTTGTCTGCTTAAAATATTCTTCCTCTCAGTTTTCATTTGACTCTCCTCTCCTTTCTCACTCTATCCCTTTTCGTCTCTCTCTCTCTCTCTCTCTCTCTCTCTTTTTATCACCAAATCTCACGAATGAGCCCTGAATCTCTCATATGTTTAAATACTCATTCTGTCCGCTGCCTTTGGTACCTTTTGCTCTTCTCTTTGCTCTTCTCTTTGCTCTTCTCTTTGCTCTTCTCTTCTCTTCTCTTCTCTGCCTGTTCTTTCTCTGTCTTTTTTCCCTCCCTTCTTCTCTCCATCTCTCCCAGCTGCCTGTGGTGTTGGCTAGCCTCCAGAAACGGCAGATGGCTCTGTAATTGGGACTGCATCTCTCTCTCTCTCTCTCTCTCTCTCTCTCTCTCTCTCTCTCTCTCTCTCTCTCTCTGTCGCTCTCTTTCTCGCACTCTCTCTTTTTCTCTCTCTCTCTCTCTCTCTCTCGTGCTTTCTAATCAAATTTCTCAAATAATCTCCACAGCGTTGGGTTTTCACATTTCTCTGCATTTCATGGTTTGATTTCTTTCCGAGTAAATAGGCAGATTCTCTGTTCAGGCACTTAAATGCATATGTGTTACTGTTTGAGACGTGGCATTTAACCCTAATGCTGGAGTGTGTCTTCGACCTGCACGACTCCTGCATTAGAGGGCTTTAAAAAGAAGTCAGCCTGGTCTTGTTTCAGCGCAGCACACACCCTGTAGAAATGTATGATTTTACCAGCCTCGTATGTATGGGTACGAGCAAAAACTGGTGGTTTTTAAGGCACACACAGCTGTGTGTGTGTGTGTGTGTGTGTGTGAGAGAGAGAGAGAGAGAGAGAGAGCCTTAATGTGGAGGAGTGGCCTGGGTGAATATTTGGGACAATTCCTTTGGGGGCAGGATGTGTTTTGTGGTGGAAGTCTACACATACACGCACACACGCACACACACACACACACACACACACACACACACACACACACACACGCGCGCACACACCCTAAGCCCGCACACCACAATGTTCAAACTCTGCTCTAATGTGAGAACCATATGTTCCATTGAGCTGTCAAAGGTGAAGAGAACATTTGATAAGTAAAACCCGTCCGTTGCCGTTGCAGATCTGTGTGTCAGCCACGGGAGAAAACTACAGCCAAGACAACGCTGACTATCCTTCCTCCAAAGCAGCCAACATCTACTCCGATACCTTCTGTCCCCAAGGTCTGGCCTGCACCGAGCTGAGGGAGAACAAGGACGGAACAAACTCCGCACTTGTTCTCAGTCTACCTTTATTAATCTGAGCACCTTGTGAACGCAGGTCTCAGAGAACGAGAGAAAGAGTAGCTATAATACATCACCATGTTTGTGTCTCAGTACATCAGCCTATGCGTATTGGAATTTGTTGTCGTTTGAAAGAACTAAAAAGGGTTAGATGTGAGCCACTGGAAAAAAAAAAGTGGAAACCATTATGATTATTTTATTATTAGCGAGATAAAATTGTCTTTTTTTTTGTTGTTGTTTTTGGTTTTTTTTAAGGCTTTCATACAGTCTAAATCTATCAGGAAATACAATGTTCTCATTTTGTTTTTCCGTTGTGTTTGTCTGCCCACTCCCTCAGACCCCTGGTGTGGTTCCATGTACTCCCCCATGCTAGGTAATTTCCCCCCCATCGGCCAGTCTGCCCCATATACAGCCATCAAACCTGCAGACAGACTGGTGAGTGACGTCTCTGTCTCTGTCTCTGTCTGTTTCTCTGTCTCTTTCTGTCTCTCTCTCTCTCTCTCTCTCTCTCTCTGTTTCTCTCTCTATCTTCTCTCTCTCTCTCTCTCTCTCTCTCTCTCTCTCTCTCTCTCTCTCTCTCTTTCTCTCTCTCTCTCTCTCGCTGTCTCTCTCTCTCTCTCTCTCTTTCTGGTCTTTGGTCTGAGGAAGGAAACCTGTTCAGATGCACTCTCTGCCCTCACAACCCCAAAACACACATTTTATTCACGCAACACTTCTGTGTTAAAACTAGGTTTGAAACCTCCCGTTGCTGTAAAGATAAGAGCCGGACAAACCTTAGCCGTCCTTTCTTAACCTGAGGCACTGCATCCTCTGAACCTCCACCTGTGACCTCTGAACTGGCCGGCCTCTCTCGCCTCCACTGCGGGCGATGCACCGTGCAGCTAAACGGAAGCAGAGATTATTAAACAAGCTTGCGTAATAAAAACTGAAAGAAAATACAGTATGTTTCCCTCCACCAATACAACACCACGCAGTTAGTGCTAATACAGGCGTTGTAGAGGTATGTAGGCTGAGGTGGTGTTGTACACATTGATTTTGCCCTGCTCAGGCGGATGGGAGATGAATATAAATGTGGTTTGGCGTCACTCTGTTTTCAGAAGGGCCAGCCGCTGCCTGTGTCTCCCCAGAACTATCCCCTGCGTGGTAACGATGTGAACGGCTCTTTCCATGCCTCCCCCGTCGGCCTCATGGGTAAGTCTTTCCGGCCCGGCGCTGGGGTTTTTTTGGGTTTTTGGGGGTTTTGCTTGTTCTGCATTGGTGTTGCTCATGTTCAGTATCTTTTTTGTTTTTGTTTTTTTGTTTTTCCCCATTTCCCCCACCCCCGCCCCCTTTTGGCCCTTTCAGCCAGCGGTGGTGGTGCGGCGGAAAGTTCCGGGGTTGAAATCGGCAAAGCCCTGGCCTCGGTGAGTCCACACAGAATGCGCACGCGCGCGCGCACACACACACACACACACTTTCGCTTCTCACACCCCCTTCACCATTAGTCTGCTCTCAGGTCAGTATGATTAAAAGCCATCCCAAGTCATTGATTACGCATGCAAGACAGAAACATTCTTCTCTCTCTCTCTCTCTCTCTCTCTCTCTCTTTTTTTTTTTTTTTTCTCCCATCTCTCCCGTTTGTGGATTCGTGACTTTGAGCTCTGGCGTTTGTTTGTGTTGTTTGTTAATTTTGTTTATTTGTTGGTGTCCATCAGATCTATCCCTCTGAAAACAATGGGGCCAGTTTCCCCTCCACGCCATCTACTCCTGTGGGCTCCCCTCAGGGTATTGCAGGTGTGTATGTTTGTCTAATGGTGTGTGTGTGTGTGTGCTCGAGAGAGCGAGAGAGTTTGTGAGTGTGTGTGTTTGATAGTAAGTGACTTCATTCTCGAATGATTGTGGCTGTAGGTTATTTGTCCAGAACCAGCACTAAGAACTTCATACAGCTCTGTGGCGCCACCTGCTGCCCAAAAACCATGTACACATCAGCCAGTAGTGCCAAACTGACCCGAACCCTGTAGGAAAGAACTTGTTTCTTAATGTCTTGCATCTTGAGTCAGTAGATAGACATTATTATAGCTCTGATACAGTGAACACATGCATAATATTTGAGGGGGGGGCAGTGTCTGATAAATGTAATGAAGATCTTTTGCTGAAGGTGTCTTTTCTTTTTTTTCTCAAGCCTCTGCCTCTCATTGGCCCAGAGGCCCCGCCCAGGCCGCACCATCTTCCAACCTCGACGGGGGAATGCAAGCATTGGTACGTTCCTCATCACCGTGGTAACAGTATTCTGAATGGCATAATTTAGTGAGGACATGGGTTTGAAATTGTATCGAGCGTGCGGCTTGAAAAGGCCCCGAGCCGTGAAAGTTGTGCCGTTAGAATGAAGCCACCGTGCTTTGAGTCAGCATACAGAGTTAACGATGTATGAAACTGAGCTGTGGTGAATAGCACAAACAACACAAACCTGAAGCCAACAGTTCTAAACCTTTGTCAGTGTTTATTGAGGACAGCTGTTACGTTGAAATGAATGGGTGGGGTGGGGTGGGGTGGGGGTGGGGGGGGCAGATTAAAATGTTTAAATTGTAACAGTGGTGCTCAAACACCTCCACCTTCTCTCTTCTCCGCCCGGACAGGGTAAGATGGATGACAGTCTGGGTGACGCTTTGCACGTGATGAAAACTCACGCGCTCGGTCAGAACCCGGGACTGGGCGCCGCGGACGTGCTGAGCGCGTCCGTGTCGGGACACGGAGGAACGGGACTCGGCAGCCTGGGTCAGACCTTCAACAGCACAGGCACCGGACTCGCCAGCCGCCTGCCCGGGATGGTACGATACCGCCCCGCGACAGAACGCTAATTACTAAAAATGCTGTCTCGTTTAGTGTCCTTCACTACCAAGGTTACTGACATGCTATCTTGACTGAGACTGTTGAAGCAATCATGAGCGGATTTAAGTTTTCATCAAAACTGCCATGTATCCTTTTAATGAGGAGAGTAAGGGGAGGAAGAGAGGCTCCGCTGAAGAACACTGGAACACGTCCCAATTGTGTGTGTGCCCAGGGGGGCGTTCCAGAAAGCACGTTTAGTGAAAACTCTTTTTCACCAAAATGAAAGTTAGTTCACTCGGAGAACTAATAGAAGAGCCCTACTGCTTTGTTTTGCTAGGACAATGAAGCCATAGGGCTCTTCTATTAGGAGGTTTACTCCTTACTCTGAGTGAACTGACTCTGAGTTTTCACTAAAGCCACTTTCTGAAATACCCTCCAGGTCTTGCATGTGTATACATGTGTGCATGCAGAAGATAAGTCTGTATCTTTGGAGGTCAGTGCAGTGTGTCAGCTGCAACCTCTGGGATTCAGCCTGTCTTACAAATGCACCCTGAATGAATGAATGAATGAATCAGGGATGTGCTGATTGATTCAGGTGTGTGTGTGTGAGTATGTTAGGTGTGACCACAGCTGTGAGTTAGTCTTTTGTTTTTTTGTTTTGTTTCCAAACAGAGATCGTAGCTGACATTGACTCTGTATTCTTGCATTGTTTTGACTCGGTGATTTAGACACAAGTTCATGATCTGTTTTGTCTTTCCTGCATGGCAGGTGGCTAATCACCCTGACAGTGGATCTCTCCTGCATGCTCACCACCCCCCTGCACAAGCCCCGCCCACCACCCAGTCCGAGGGCTTCACCGGTTAGTGTCTCTCTTACACGCGCGCGCACGCACGCACACACGCACACAACAGCCTATACGGTGGTATGTTTGAGGTGTTGTATCACTAAGTCTCTGTAGCTGGCACAGACCAGTAGAGATGAAGCACAAACACTGTAGACCTGTCAAAAGAAATCTTTTCTCTGTGCCCCTGCCCACTGTCCTCCTCTTTCCCTCCACTTTCATTCTCTCTCTCGCTCCCTCTCTCCCCCTCTCTCTCTCTCTCTCTGTCTCTCCCTCTCTCTCTCTCCCCCCTCTCTCTGTCTCCCCCCCCCTCTCTCTCTCTCTCTCTCTTTCCTCTGTCTCTCTGACAGGCCTGTCTGGCAGTCTGTCTCGCTCTGCACGTTCGTCTAGCTGTGTTGAGATAAAAAGGGAAGAAAAAGAGGATGATGAAAACTCCATCACGGACAAATCGGAGGACGACAAGAAAGACAAAATGAGCCGCACGAGAACAAGGTGTCTACACCACGTCTGTCGAATCGACACAGCACATTCACACACTTCACACACACGCACACACACACAAGCACACACTACAAATGCCATCTGGGAATCTGTTTTCACACACATACGGGGCCAAGTGAGTGTACTTACAAAAGGTGTTTGATTTGGCCCAGTAGAGGAAATATTCATCTTTTTTTTTTTTTTTTTTTTCATTTGCAAATTCATGTTACATTTACAAAACATGTTTGACTCATCTGGGGACTATAGGAGGTTTCATGTGATCTCTTTTGATTTCACATACTGAGCAGGTTGTGTGCGGTTAGAGTTTAGTTTTGAGTTGGGCTTAGTCTATTACACACAGTTTCAGTTATCAGCAGGGATTAGAGGATCCACTGAGTGTTTGGTTGTGATGGATGTGGACAGTGGAAAAGGTTTCTGCACTTCTTCAGTGCTTAGCCACTCTCCTCTTTGAAAGGAAATGTAAGAGTAAGTCTACACACACACACACACACACACACACACACACTCACAAACACGCGCACACACAAACACAGAAACACACACACACACACACACTCACGTTCGCTCCAAACTCATTTCACATTTCCTCTGACTCAGTATTTCACACTTATTCATGAGAAATGTCTGAGACTCCCCCCTCTACAAATGACGTAAGCTCTGTCTCTCTCCACGCGAGTCATACCGATACCACACGCAAAACCCATTTCCTTCACACTTAGAGCGAAACAACATGTGATGTCATCATTACACATCCAACCTGTCCGTCAGTTTACCCTGTCTGTCTTTATCCCGCCTTCACGGCTTTGACCCCCCCCCCCCCCCCCCCACCTCCCTGCACGTGATTGGCTGGAAGCAACGACGAGGATGAGGATGAGGACCTGCCGGTGGAGGTGAAGGCGGAGAGAGAGAAAGAGCGACGCATGGCCAATAACGCGCGTGAGAGGCTGCGTGTGCGGGACATTAACGAGGCCTTTAAGGAGCTTGGACGCATGTGCCAGCTCCACATGAACAACGAGAAACCTCAGACCAAACTCATCATCCTGCACCAGGCTGTCAACGTCATCCTCAACCTGGAACAGCAAGTCAGAGGTTAGTGCAGGCGGTCAGAGCTCACGCCCCAGGGCCTCAGAGACACCCGTGTGTGTGCGTGCGTGCGTGCGTGCGTGTGTAGGTGTGCGTGTTTGCGTGTCCGTGTTCTTTAAAACACACCTACTGGTTACAGGGGGAGGGGTGGTCTGTGGTGTGTCTGCCAGGATTGATCAGTGGATTAACACCAAAGTGGGCTTGGCTAGAGTCACACCAAACGACTTCAGGTCCTGAGAGAGTTTGAAGTCGTTTGGGCTTGTGACTGAGGAAGATGTCATTTTCTGAAACAGGTTGAGTTTGTTGATGCTAACTGTCAGTCACATTGCAGTTGTATTGTATCTTCTTGGTTCACTCTTGTTTTTGCTGAATTGAGTTGAAGCATCTGTAAGCCACTTTGTTTATCTGCTAATCTCTCCTGGTACTCAATCAGAATGAACTGGGCTATCTGGAATATTTCTACACTCCTCTTCACCGGCTGCATGTCTGCACTTCTCGCGCTCTCTCTCTCTCCCTCTCTCTCTCTCTCTCTCTCTCTCTCTCTCTCTCTCCTTCTCTCTCTCTCTCTCTCTCTCTCTCTCTCTCTCTCTCTCCCTCCCTCCCTGTCGCTCTTTTGATTTTTTTTATTTAGCCTTACCCACAATCCCTCTGTATAAAACACTTAAACCATTTTAGCACAATTTTTACCCATCTGCTTTAAAAAAGAAAGCATGGAAATTGACTCTAAAAAACAAAAAAAAGATTAAAAAAAACAAACAAAACAAAACTATTTCACCCATCTTTAACCCACTTGACATATCAGTAGATTGTATGTATCTAAAACCCATGACGGTGCTTTTTTCTCTCTTTCTCTTTCTCTTTCTCTTCTCTCTCTCTTTCTCTCTCTCTCTCTCTCTCTCTCTCTCTCTCTCTCTCTGCTTGTGTAAGTGCTATAAGTGAAGCTCGTTTTCAGACAGGCATAAATGCTCCTTTCACAGAATTGGCTCCGTGTCTCTTACCTGTATTAACTTGCTTTTGTAACATGTCTTTTTGCAGCTATGTTGTGTTTTTGCATGTCCTGCTCTGTTCCAGTTAATAAGTCACCCTCTTTTTTTTTTTTTTCGCCAGAGTGTCATTTTTCCGGACATTTCCGTGCCCCCCCCCCCCCCCCTCCTTTTCATCTGGTCCTTTTCCTTTGCAGACGGCAGCAGTGGCTTTAGTCTCATATGAATAAATACGTCTTTATATTCAGATGTATTTCAAATGAGACTCCAGTGGCAAACCCGCTTCTCTCAGATCACTCTCTTCTTTTTCTCTTTCTCTCTCCATCCATCCATTCATCCATCCATCTTTGGCTTTGTATGTTCTCAGTGGCAATGTGTATTGTCCACACAGCAGATGGTGCATTGTTCATTCTCTCCCCCCTTTTTTCCCCAAAAAAGGGAACATTTTATCTTCCCTTTGAGCGCTCTCTCTCTCTCTCTCTCTCTTTAACGTTTTCTTTTCCTCTGCTCCATGGCAGTGTCCACAGACCTTCACTCTCCACTGAGTCCACCCTGAGCCTGGCTCTGACCCAAAGCACTCAACCATCATCAAAGTTCCAAAACACTGAAAATATTCAAATTTAGTTTGAATTTGAACAAATATACAAATGTTATTGGTAACGTAGGGCTATCTTCACGACAAGAAATAAGTGCAATCACTTCCTCTAATTTTAAGTTTCTACGAAGGATTTTTCTTAAATGAACTCGTTTTGTAGACTAGCAGCATTGGAGTGGAGAATAGCGTAACCTCCTGAAGGAGAAACGTTTTCGCGTGTGAAGAGGAAACTGAAGAAAGAAGGCTTACGTCACGTTTGTATGCGGGGGGAAAAAAAACCCAAACCTTTTGGATGAACGCGTCAGAAGTGTCACCGTCTGGCTGCCCGCGGCCCGTTCTTCCTCTCTCTCCTCCTCCTCCTCCTCCTTCCTTCAGAACACCCTCATCCTCGCAACTCAAGATGGAAGACGTCTTTAATCAATGAAGTGCCCTTTAAAAGACTTTTTTTTTTTTCTTTGCCTGAGAGATCATATCACACAGTTTCATATTTAGGATTTTAGGACATGAGGATTTGCTCACACTAAGAACTTTAGGGTATGGAGATATACATACATACATACATACATACATACATACATACATACATATATATATACACACACACACACACACACATACATATGTATGTGTGTGTGTGTGTGTGTGTGTGTGTATATATATACACACACACACACACACACGTGTATTTTACTTATATATATATATGCTGTATGTTTTGAAAGCAGTCAGAATCCTGTAGCGGTAGACATGCAGTGAAGGAGAGGTATAGGATGCTCTAGAACGGTCAGGTTATGGGTGTGTCAGAACGTTGAGGGTTTTGAACTGATTTGAGCGAGCGTGGGCTAACTGGTTAACGAGGCTCTTACCGCCTGCCCCCCCCCTCCCCCTGCCCCCCTGGCAGTAGCGTGTCTGAGGAGTGCCTAACGGCTGAGGAGAAGGAGCAGCGAGACCGGGAGCGCCGTCTGGCCAATAACGCGAGGGAGAGGATCCGCGTTCGCGACATCAACGAGGCTTTCAGGGAACTGGGCCGCATGTGCCAGCTCCACCTGAAGACCGACAAGGCCCAGACCAAACTGGTCATCCTCCAGCAGGCCGTCCAGGTCATCCTGGGGCTGGAGAGACAGGTGCGAGGTAGGGCTCTGCTCCTCCGTCCAACGCTCGTGCCTCGGCCCCCTCCGCCGGTGACCTCTGACCTTTTGGCTCAGGGATGTCGCTGCGAATTGAGTAAGGGAGCAAGCACGAGGAGCGTAGCCAGTCTTTGCCAAAATCGACACCGCCAACGCTGCTGCCATGGAAACCACAGACCTTTATTTTTGCTTCACTAATCAGCCTCTGTCTTTCTCTCTTCCTCTCTTCCTCTCTCTCTCTCTCTCTCTCTCTCTCTCTCTCTCTCTCTCTCTCTCTCTCTCTCTGCATTTTCCTGTCTTGTCATTCCCTGCATCTTGTCAGAGCTTTCTAATCACTACATTTCAGTCCTCTTTTTGTTGTTGTTGTTGTTTTTCCTTTTGTCTTTTCCAAACCCTAACATGTTTACATTTTACTTGTTTATCTGTTTACCTGGGTAAAATGTTGCCTCTGGATTCTGTGTGTCGACGCTGGCTGCCATCGCTGTCCCATGCCTCTCTCTCTCTCTCTCAGCTCGTGACAGGCCCCTGTGCGCCGCCCGTATTCTCTCTGCTTTACTCAGCAGTATTCACAACATTCTCTCTGTGTTCAGTTTCTGCCTCTCCCTCACACACTCTTTGCCTTTTTTTTTCCCTCTCTTGAAGAACGTAACCTGAACCCCAAAGCTGCCTGTCTGAAGAGGAGAGAGGAGGAGAAGGTGGCAGGTGTTGGGGCGGACCCTCAGATGCCGCTGGGCGGAGGACACCCCGGCTTGGGCGGGGACGGACACAACCCCGTCAGCCACATGTGATCTCAGGTGAGGTTTTTCAAGGTTACACGCGAAGGTCAAACCAAAATCCTTGGTGCTTCGTTTTTATACATTACGAGTTACGAATTACAGAGACATGTTTGTCATTGCAGAAGCAATGTGTGGACCGTTTAAATTACAGAACATTGTAGCATGTTGTTTTCAGTTTGTGGTTCCTTTTTCCTTCTGCAGATCCTGTGGAGCAGAGCAAGTTCTCAAAACATGTGGCCTTATTCTCCCAGAATTCTTCAGAGTGTATTTCTACACAAACTTTACTGACAAATGTCCCTTTTCCCACACTCTCTCCCACGAATAACGGCAAATATCTACACACACACACACACGATGAACATGTGCCTGCAAGGACACACACACACACACACACACGCACACAATGTTTTGTTGAACATGGGAAACATACCCACGTTAACCCTTCCAGAATACAACAGAAAAAAAAAAGAGACTGAAACTCAGAAGACTTCGCGAGACACACAGACAGAACAGACCTGAGTTTTTCTGCTTACCCCCCCCCCCCCCCCCCCCCCCCCCCCGTCTGTTTGTTTATATAAACAAATTGCCTACGTTGTCGGGAGCAAATTTCATTGTTGAGCGGACTTCATTCAGATACTGCCTGCACCAGGACGGGGACTGCCTTTGATTAGAAAAAGAAAAAAAAAAAAACTCTGCCATTCCTGCCAGACGATCTGGGCATCTTATTCCGAGTTCTGGAACAGGATTTCCCCACCGTATTGCTTAGTCCTGTCTCGTGCATCGAGTGTCCTGAAACGGTGGAAATCACAATTACGCAAGCAGTGTCATCCTAGGGCAGGTACTGTACTTAAAACACGGTGCTGTTTTTCCTCTCTCTCCCTCTGTTTAAGTACTGTGCTGTTTTATAGCACACACACACACACACACACACACTTTTTATAACTAGCAGTCCTGCTCCTGAGTGCTCAGAGCTGGTCCATCCAGCCAACGTTCTCTCTCCTCATCAAAGCAGATCCAGGACTCTGCTGAAGGAACCAGTCGTTTCTGTTTGATGGATTCAGATTCAATCCCAAACATCTCCGTTTCTAGAACCATCCGAGGATGATTTTTTTTTTTTTTTTTTCTCCATGTTCCACGATGGAGGGAGAGTAGCATCAGGTCATAAGGGTCAGATCATATCAGCCCTCGTACGGTGCTTGTTGACGTGTGAATGGGTCGAAATCTTCGAGATACGTCAGACTTCGCCCACCGTACCGCCTCTCTCTCTGTAAGGTCGAACGACGAAGCGTCGAGCGAAATGACAGGTCAAGGAAAGCAGGGGGGATTTGACTTAAAAAAAAAAAAAAAAAAAAAAAAGAAAGAAAAGCAGAGAGGAGAAGTGCAGGCTTTCCTTCCAAAACCCACACAGAACTTTCTGGAATGTCTTTGCAAGCCTGTGTCGTCTGACAAATCTGTGTGAACCTTCGAACCTTCCATGCGATCCTGTACTGATTCACGACGATGCTTGTGGATTTCAGAGTCATGTTTTATGACACAGACGTCCCCAGTTTCACTTCTTTGGTTGTTTTCTGTCGTTTGTTTTGAATAGCTGTACGCATAAGTCTTGGGGTTTTTTTTTCCTCAAGCTGTGCTGAATGTTTTTCTAACTTTGTTTTTTGGGTTTGAAAAACACTTTTTTTTTTTTTTTTGGTCTGTCCAAATATGCATTTGTTGAGTTCTATGGCTTGTGGCATACATAGAATCCTATGTAAAATGAAACGTAGTAAGATGGATTTTCTCACAGTAAGGACATTGTGTTGGAGATCTAATAGCACATCTAATGTAAGCATCAACTGCCACTTTCGAGATGATATTTTTCCTCATGATGAAAAAAGGGGGATGGTGGGGGTTTGAACAATTACAAAGGGTCTTTATGTTAAGGTCCTCACAATGTTAAAGTTACAATATTGTTGTTTTTTTTTTATTTCTTTAATATTTTTTTATAAATGTCTTTTTACGTGTTTCTTTGTTTAAACCGACAATGATAAAGTAGTTTTCTCTGGGGTTTTTTTCCAGATGTTAGATAAGTGAATGCAAAACTGTCAGTGATGCCAGGAACAAAGTCAAATGTCCCCCCCCCCCGTCCCCCCCCCCCCCCCACCCCCACCCGTTTTCATTTCAGTTTTGAGTTTTGAATAAGGAGTGTCAGTATCAGAGAGTGGTCTTCTCTGAAAAGAGGACAGAAACGCTGTCCCTCTATTTCACATACCAAGCCCCAGATGATTGTATATGAGCAGTAGGTTTGAATTACTGTCTGTAGTATGTTAATACATTTAGTCTCATCAGTCTCACTTCACTAACATTCACAGAATGGAGCATCACTATGTTTTCGTCATACTGTCCCATTCTGAATTTCACTCTGAAGCAATATGACCGACTGTATCAAATGACAGCACGTTCAGGAAACTGTTACATATGACAGAGGGTTTTTTTTTTTCCCCCCCTTTAACAGCTGTTTTTGAGACGTCCATATACAGATCCTTATACCACGCTATGGAGTAAATGATGATTATATATATACACAACCTCATGGCACTTCATGGGGATAAATGTTGCTATAAATGTCTTCATAGTGCACTCTGATGTGAACATTGGTATAAATGTTGTATCTATGAATGTCCTCTAAGTGCACCGTGGGGTTAACTTTCATAGGAATGTCCTTGTACATGTTGGAGTTGATCTGCAGGAAGAGAATGTTTGATGAGGAAGCAGGAGAGTAGGGTTGCCTTTTTCATTATCTTGACCTCTGTGTCAGTCTCAGAGAGTGATAATGTACCTAGTGCCTGAGTTTTTTTTGTTTTTTTTTTTTCAGTTCAGTCCTGTTATCAGGTTTTTAATGAAAAAAAAAAAGAAAAAGAAAATGCCACACTATTTGTGACTTTTTACTTGAGTATATTTTATAAATTCACATAAAAAGTATGACAAGAACTTGGGATTTCTGTAGTGCATCCTAAATACACTTTTGCCTCACTGAGCAAATAAAGTACTTTTTTTTTTTCATATTTAGTTCTACCAATGGTGTGAAGTCCTGTTGTGGAGGAGACCAATGATGCAATCCAGAAAAAAAAAAACAAAAAGAAAAGAAAAAAAAAAAAAAAAGAAGCAAGCATATTTAAGAAGTGCTGGTTAAGAGAAAGTTTTGTAATAATGTCTGCAGAGTATTTTCACTCGTTCAGGGCAGTCACTTAGTTCTGTAGGCATATGGACCTTTCCGGAAGGTTTGAATAATGTCACAGAATGCGTCCCCTCTCTTTTTAAACCACTTGACATGTCAGTTTGTACGTCGGCTGAGGCCGAGATATTGACCTTAAACCCAAAACTGGAGTGGTTTTGTTTTGTATCTCCAGTTTTCGAGGCAACCAAGGATGGTCACTGATGCTGATCCATTGCCCCAAATTCAACTGAATTGAACAGTATTTATCTTTACATATGTATTTCTGTGGAGAATTTCCTCATTTCAAAACCAGACATGGTCATGTCCCATTGATCTCTAAAGTCCCACTGTGTGGACCTGGAAATTCAAATCACAGATTAAGATTAAGTTTAGTCTTGGACTTCATTTGACCTCTGTGTGGAGATACTTTTGTTTTTAAATTATTTAATCCATGAGTAGACTTAACTCTTTTCTGAGATACCTTCCCATACTGTACCTGTCCAATATACAAGGGATTATTATTGTTATTATTATTATTATTATTATTATAGATGCTATGGGAGGTTGATGACTCTCTCTCCTGACACACAAAACTGCAGAATATCACTCAAGACATTGGGGAATTTATTGTTCTGTCCCCAAAGTGCCTCCGGTTTCCTATTTTATATATAGAGAAAATTATACATACATACATACATACCTATATATATAAAGTAGAACTGTCATGTATATAACGTAGCAATAAGCGTGCCATTTTTAATAACAGGAGTATGTCTTTTTTTCAGCGTCTGCTTCTTTTTTTTTTTATTTGGGATCTTGTATACTTAAATAAAGAACACATTGTAATAAAATTTTTGAAAAAGATCTCTCTTTCGTCTCTGTGCATTTCCACACATCTATACACTCAAATAAGTAATGTCAAATAATAATGATAATCATACGTTTTTTCTTTCCCCCCTGTTTTATTTTATGGTTTAAAGCCAGATGTGTTCACTTACTGAAATATGGTACACTGGCAAATTATTACCACGAATTCGAAGACAAAACAATTGATGAACGAAGTTCGAAGATGAACAGTCAGCATGACCTGCTGATTTACGCATGTTTTGTTTCGTCGCTGTCATTGATGAGCTCAGAGACACCGGCCACGAATAAAGAACGACATGTGAAGCAAGCAACAACGTTGTAAAACGGAGAACACGCTCTCATAATACCAACTTCCTGTTCTGTATGTGGTCTTCAAAATAAAGTTCAAATAATAATAAAGTTTAAGTAGCTCCGAGGATGTAGTTTACTGTTCTATGAAATCGAGGCGTTTCCAGATATTAAGTAAAGTTCAGTGTACGTATTGCATGTTGTAAAACTACCTGTATATTAGCTATACATTTTGCGAATCAAGTTAAATTTTCACACCATAGCAAGGTTTCAAAGTGTTTCTCTTAATTTGCTGAAAATACTGAACATTTTTTTCTTTATTCATTTACATTATCAGAAAGTAGTGTTGACCCATTAAACATGTTAGATTTGAAACAAGCGTAATATTTTTGTTTATCATTTGTGATTAGTGATTGCTTTGAAAGGAAGCAACACTTCTTAACTCTAACTTATGGACAGTATAATTTTGATTTGACTTTGTTATAGACACGTAAAGCCCATTGAGACTATAAATAGTGATACTGGGCATAAAATAAGCTTGTATTATTATTATTTCTTAATATAGGGATTTCGGTCAGATAAAACATACATTAACACACACACACACACTCGTACTCTTTTGCACACTGAACGTCGTATGAGCGTAAGAGACTCTTAATATGTGCAAGAATAAGTTCCGGTGTAGGTGAGGTTCGTTGCATTTCGCCTCGCTCAGTTGCCAGGGTCCGTGGGTTGCCCTTCTGTAGCTCTATTTCGACTGTCACTGATAGTTATCCACGCGCGCCTCAGTATGCTAGGCAAATTAATAGGACAGAAATACATCGCTATCGCCAAATCATGGTAAGACTTTCCGGGTAATCTGGAGCAGTGTGGAGACTTTGTTTAACATGCCATCTTTACTTTTTTAGTATGCCCTTGTCTCGACCTAGCCGCTTGCCCGTACTAGCTCAGCTAGCTAGCAGTAAGGTAGGATTGTTAAGCGGCTAGCCAAATAGCAGACTAACCAAGTGAGCTAGCTAGCGGGCTAGCTTGATGATCTTTGCAGGACGCCTCTTGCCAACTGTCATAGTTCTTTAGTTTGTGTTTTTAGGAGCTTGTGTTGTATATTTTCATCTAACTGGATTCATAATGTACCGTCGTTTGTTCCTTGCGTCAGTTTAGGACCGAAGACGGTCATTGCAGCCAACTCAAGTCTTATTACTTTCAGTGGTGCTAGTGCTATCAGTGAAACCAGATTGTTAGTTAACTGACTTAGCAGTGACTTCATACAGGTCGTATATCTGTGCTCGTTTCTGGTAGCGTCTTTGTGAAAAATAAATAAATAGGCATAACAGTGAGAGCTCGCTGACTGGCCTCCGCGTTTTGTAGAGAGAGTAGGATACTTTATCATAAAATTTACAGTACAAACTGTTAGTACCATTACAAGGTCCGAACTGTTTTCATTTCATTATTAAAACATTCCCTAACGTTTTCTTCTGTCCTTTTCCAGGGTCCCCACACTAGCAGTATGGGGAACGGTGGGAGGGGTAGCCTTGGTCCACTTCACAGACTGGAGGTTGATCCTGGATTACGTTCCATATGTTAACGGCAAATTCAAGAAAGATGAATAGTTTCAAACAGGTCTCATTTGGTGAGTGTTTAGCTGTCCACTAAAATCAGTTCAAACAATTCATTAAAAGTACGCCTCTCACTGCCTTATTTTGACTCCTGGTTTGCCCTAAATTTGACTACAAAGGGACATTTTACACATTCCTTCCTTACTGGACATGTATCAGTGTTTCTGTCTTGACACTCCAATACTTCCTTGCATGCTATCAGTGCTTAACTGCAGTCAGCTCTTCTAAAGCCTGACCATAGGCTTTAGCAGTATTCAGAGTGATAGTAAGTGGAGATCGGTTACTAGATTTATAGTAACCAAGAGATTTCTCATGCTGGTTTTCTTTGGAATAAAACATCAGGCGGATTTGATCTTAGTCATTCCTTAAAGTTTGAGAATCATATTTAATTTGTTTACCGTCAGCGAACGAGGCTTCTGTTTAATGGGCTGAAAACAAAACCTTACTGTATACACAGCATTATATATCTACTCTTTTAAGTGATTCTCTGCTGGGTGACAAGGTGTCGGCAATGAAAACCATATGTTGTTCTCAAATTGTCAATAAGCAGCTTATGTTTCCAGAACAGGTGTGAAGTGATCAGTTCTGCCTAAGTCTAAGTAATGAGATGTTTGTTGTGTTGTTCAGGACATTGCCGTTGTAAAATGGCCATTAATTGCATGGCACAAATACTTAAATCAAACAGTCTCTTTATTGCTATTTCTTCTCACACCTAACACGTCCCGTCTCTAAGGTGACCATGCAAACCTTTAGGTTTCATGCAGAAGCTAAGAACTGTATCTAAATATCTCTCCAGAGGCATGTCTCCACACTGTGTGCCTCTCTGTCGTGTCCTCAAAGCAGTCCAGTTCACTATGCTCGGGTAGAGCAGAGGAAAGCCAGTAGAAAGGGAAGTTCTACAAACAAAGCTTTAATGCGACAGGACTGAAATGATCATAACATTTTGGACCTATTGTATCCTTTTTTTTGAACATTCGGGATTCTGTCCATCCCATGTTTGCATGTCCATGTCCGTGAATGAATGCCTGTCTTCAGAGTTTCTCTGAATGTGTTTGATGTAACTTTACAAATGATGCGATTTGTCCTTAGGTCAGTCCACTCAGTCGAGCACAGACTGAACTTCAGATCAATCATCACAGCCGGAGATGACACAGACACACACTGGACACCACCTCACACCATCATACTGGACTCTTATTTCATCAGAGCTAATGAACAACAACAATATATTTGTTCTTAACAGTAGAAGAGTTCGTCTTTGGTTAATTTTGACTTTGATCATGTCAGTGGTGCTGATTGTGAATGCAGAAGTCAGTGACGTGAGCATTCACTCCTGTATTCATTTTGCTCCTCATCTGAAAGAAGCTTCCTGTGAACGTGATTAATCCTTTGTAATGGTTGTTTAAATGTATTTGTGAACTCTGTAGCAATGCAGAATCCAAATACTTCACAGCTGCCAAAATGCTAATGTACGGTCTGACGCATCACTCCAGCTGTAGCAGAACTGTATTGCATTCACACTGTAGGAAAATTCAGAATGTTTCACCATGTCATTATATTCGGCTGATGTAACTGTGAAACGACAAATCAAGTCATGATTGGTCTGTAATGGAATGGGTGTCAGTGAGTGTTTGTGATCTTGGAGGAAAGGACCAGCCACTCTGTCTCTCTGTTTAAACCCGGATGTAAGATGGAAATGATGGATTTGCTGACCAAGGCATACCTTATTGTCATATATTCTCTTTCTCATTGTGTCCTGCTATCTGCCGTGTCCCTTATTTTCCTGTAAATGATCGTCTTTGTCTATAAATAAAAATGAAATATGTTTTACTGGAGTTTTTTTTTTTGAGATTTCTGCTTATTTTTGAAATTCTTACCATTTTGAATTACGCATCTGTAGTTGTGTTATCCTATGGTTCTGTTTCTACACTTTTATGTAGAAAGTGTAGAAAATATCCATTGTAAAGTAAACTCTTGTTTCTATTTATTTACTTATTTACTTACCTGCAATCTTCTGTCCGTTTTTACCTGTACATCACGTGAAAGAAAAAGAAATCCAGACGGCTCACTGACGATCGAGTTTCACCGTTAGGGGTCCTCTTGGACTATTTTATGTTCACAGTTTGCGGATGTATCGTACTTTAGTGTCTTGTGCTCGCTACACTAAGATATGCATCGGCGGATGGATCCGCTTTTGTGACAACTACTCCAACTACTGGACGGTAAAGAAATGGATAGAGAGAGGGGTCGCAAAGGTGACAACAGTGGTGTGCGATAAGACAAGAGGGGTAGATTCAGCATCGTTTTGTATTGTTTTTCGACCAAATTTCAAGCCCAAGCCGTAGGAGAAGGATGGAGAGGAAAAGGTGGGAGTGCTCGGCTCTCCCGAATGGTTGGAAAAGGGAAGAAGTGACCAGAAAGTCGGGGTTGTCCGCGGGGAAAAGCGATGTCTATTATTTTAGGTACTGCTGCTGGACTAGCCAGGGACAGATAGCTAACGTTTGTCTTACTACCCCCTACTATTCCTGACTTTTTCGGAAAAAAATGCAGGAATGCATTAAATGCAGGAATGAGAAATTTAGCCAGCGTTTCCTATACCTGTAATTCGATATCAGTGCCGCGATTTGTTCTTAACATAAACTAAATGTTTTACCCTTAAATTGTACTTTTAACTAGCTAACTAGATACTTAGCTGGGTTAGCACAAGGTGGGAGGCTAAACTAAGCTAGCTTTGCGGCTAACTCTGTATCTACTTCATTGTGAATACCTTCGACAAAGCGAGAACGAGTGTCTAAAGTGGTTTATTATAGCTGATTGCATTGCGTTATTATTTCCATATGTTGTGCACCTTTGTGGAGTCCCTCACTGGAGCATTGTTCTTATGCAACTTTCACATGCTAGTCAGTGTTAGCAACCTGGTTAGCTAAGCTGTTTTTTTGTAGATTACCCACGAGTCAGTGTAGGTTACAGAAAGTAGTGTGCCACGCAAGTTTTAATGTTTAGGATTATTTTATCCTCACTGCACCCGGCCTGTTTACTGAATACCGGTTAACTGGTTAGGAAGTTCTAGTTGAAGTCATGTAGTTATTGCAGTGCAGCCCGTAGCGTTGGCTGTTTATCAAATATTGTCAAAGTAAACAAATGACGGTTGAAGCTTTTGAGGCTCGAGCCACTCTATTCTTCCGTGAGCCCGAGAGCACTGGTTCCCACATTTATTGAAAAGAATTATTTCAAGGCGTAAAACACTATCGAACAAGATATGCATAATTAAAATCAGTGACAAGCTGCTGATATCAAGGGAAGCTTGATTTTTCGCGATGTCTAAAAATTTATTATGAATTATAATCTTTAGCTTGATGTTGGAATTAGTTCAGTCAAAATGTGTGCCATTTATGTCCTACCTTCTTTGCAGAGGTTTTACATAATGTTTCTACTACTTCCAAACACGGTACATTACAATGAATTGGAGTTTGGATGTTAAATATCGTAATGTTGCTAACAGATCTGTCATCGTTCTCTTTTATGAATTGTCTGTGTCCACTTTCAGCCCCACTGGGAAGAAGTTCCGGAGCAAGCCACAGCTGGCCCGTTACCTTGGCAACTCAATGGACCTGAGCTCTTTTGACTTCCGCACAGGAAAGATGCTTATGAGTAAACTGAATAAGAACAGGCAGCGGCTTCGCTACGACCACAACAGTCAGACCAAGGTGAGTGGGAGAGGAGAGGCAGAGTGTGTTTGATCATGAGCCGTGGAAAGTGCTGGGAGGGTTGGAACCATGCAAAACTTGGTAGGTTTCTTTAAATGTCTGACACTGGTTACCTTGCAGTAATAGACGCTCTGTAACAGACAGAGAGGTACTCTTTCTGCATTCAGACGGGTAGGTGGTCGTCTGACTGTCAAGAGATCATCTGTCCTACTGGACGTTGCCAGATGTTTTAGATGACGAACCAGTGACAGCCATCAGTAGTGTCACTCATAATAAAGAAGACAGTTCTACTCATGGGTCGAATAGGACCCTGGAGTGTGCAATTTGTGCATTGTGTCTAGTGGAAGAGATAACTAAAGGGCATGAGAGAGCGATGATGTGTGTTTTTACATGACAGGTGTTGCCTGTCTGCTTTAGCTATAGATAGAAATGCATTACAGACTATCAAGGTGAACTACTGAATGTCATTGAAGGCTGTGTAAAGTTGCATACAGAGAACCCATTGTTCTTCCCAGAATGTCTGTTAGTCCAAACACGTTCTAGTTCATTTCTTTTTCTTTCAATGGCACGTGTCTGCACTTCCTCTTTAGGGCAAGCCTGATCTCAACACTTCCCTGCCCGTCCGACAGACGGCATCCATCTTCAAACAGCCCGTCACCAAGGTTACAAATCATCCCACCAACAAAGTGAAGACGGACCCTCAGAAAGCTGTCGACCAACCGAGACAGGTAGTCCTCACAGTGTCTTGTAAATATGATTATGTGACTTTAGACCTCAACACGCAGGCAAAAGACCTACACGACGTTTCAATGCTAGAGGGCAAGACTCACAGAAAATAGTTCGTTTTTTTACTTCACATGTGTTCTGCCACTCTGACTTACACAGCCTTTGTTGGTTTCCTGATGCACTTGAAAGTCTGTCAACACGTTTGGTATACGCAGCAGAGACGACATGATGTGATCAACCAAAAAGAAAAGGAGCAGGTGCCAGATCAGAGCTGTTAGAGACACCGACCTCTGTATTTGTTCTGTGTGCTTACATTGGATTTTTGTCGCTGTTCTATCACAGCTGTTCTGGGAGAAGAAGCTGAGTGGACTCAATGCATACGACATTGCTGAGGAACTGGTGAAGACTATGGACCTGCCTAAAGGCCTTCAGGGTGAGCTTCATAAACAAGAGACGTGTCACAGCGTGAGAACTGAACCGAGACGTCTCAAACGGCGTCACAAAAGGCCGTCCGCAATGCTGACTGTGCCGTCTTAGCGCAGCTCACAGCCCAAAGCATAGCTCTGCCCATGCACGTTGTAAGAGAAGCCGCTGATTACATCGGTAGTGAAGAACGGCTTAGTATGTAGTGAATACAACTTTTCCCCCTTCGTGAAACTTTAAACTAGACAGCAACTAACATTTCATTATTCAAACTTGACAAGTCTGCAGGTGCTATTGGAGCTTAATGGACTTTCAGACAGCGGCAGTTTTGGCGATCATGGCTCTCTTCGTATAGATGCCTCTTCATGGATGTGAGTTGCATGATGTATGAAAATGTCTCCCTCCCCACCACAGGGGTTGGCCCAGGCTACACCGATAAGACTCTGCTCTCAGCCATTGCCAGTGCCCTCCACACCAGCACCGCCCCCATCACGGGTCAGCTGTCTGCCGCCGTGGAGAAGAACCCGGGGGTGTGGCTCAACACCACGCAGCCGCTGTGCAAGGCTTTCATGGTCACCGACGAGGACATCAGGTACGCGCACACGCTTCACTCACACCTCTGTGGACTTATGGCTTGTTTTCAGCGCTCATTTAAAAGACCACACGCACGGAGGCCTTTGGTTTGCGTTATGCGGTGATTACACGCATGGCTGTGGAGTTGATAGACAAAAACTTTGACTCCAACTCCTCAATTTATGGTACCACCGACTCTGACTCCTCTATTTGTAATTAGACTAATTATATTTGCTGTATTGACTGAAAGTACACAATATACAAGGCATTTCATCACTGCCAACGTGAATCATCCGGCTACTCTTTAGCACTCTGACCTGTTAAAGTTTGGGTTTAAAGGCTGTAGCTATGCCATTGTGGCTTTTTTAGAATTTTATTTATTAGAGTAGTTACAAACATTGAGTAGTATTTAACATAAAACTTAGAGAATTAAAAAAAGAGGCCATTTTTTTTCAAAAGGTTATAAAATAAATGGATATTAAAGAAATAAACTATAAAAATACTGTAAAAGAAAATCAGGAACGTTCTATCATATAACAGGATACAGTAAGTAAAACCACATTTATCATTTTATATGAAACGGGACTATTAGTTGACCTCTGCTGCCCAGCCTAGGCCCAAATTATAAGCGTGTGAGTCTGCAGGCCTAGCCTAGGCCCAAAAGTTTTATATTATTTTGGGGGTTGACTTTTCCGGTAAATAGAGGTCTAAACCTGTATTGCTCCTCTAATCTTTAGGGTTCGACTTATACACCGGGTCGACTCATACGTCGGCATATACAGTACATTTAGTCTGGGTCGGTACATTTTTGCCAACTCCGACTCCAGTAACCCAATAACTGCCTCTCACTTCTCAATGACTCCGACTCCGCAGCACTGTGTGGATCTCTAGGTCTTACGCTGTCTGGTTACCGTACGTTGGAATTATTTGATTTTATTTAACGTAGCAGGAGTCGTGTCGTGCTGTGTTTTCTGTATCGCTGCTCTTCATGTCGGTGGAGATATTCTGGATTGTCAGTGAGAGCTTTTGAAGCCTACTTAAGTGTAAATGTCCACTTTGCATAAAAGACGCAGTCGAACGCTGGCTGAATCTGCTCTCGGTGACGATTACAACAACTCACACTCATTCAAGAGGGTGAGAGAGAGTGCTGTGCAGAGTTCATGTCCCAGGCTTGGAGATCTTTGGCAGTACAGTGCGGCCTTGTCTCTGTGTGCTGGTTTGTGTTGTAAATGTGAGCGTATAAACAGAGCCGTGTTGCTGGTGACTGTTGTGCTGTAGGAAGCAGGAGGACTTGGTGTATAATGTTCGGAAGAGGCTGGAGGAGGCTCTGATGGCTGACATGCTGGCTCACATAGAGGAAGCTGCCATCGATACTGAATCCCTCAAAGAGGAAAACAACAGCAGCAACAACAACAACGAGGACATGGAGACCGTATAGCCGAGGTGAGGAGAGAAAAAAGGGGCGAAAAAAAACCCAAAACAAGGGTTGAGCATGAACCCATTAAGGCCAGATGCAACATTTGCGTGACCCCTTTGCGACCTTTGCATGCTTCTACCTCTAGAGCTGGGTGCCATGTGAGCCTGTTTTAGATGATGTCGTCGTTTTCAAGACCCGTGACCGATGAAGTGCACCGTGATTCGCTGAAATACACGTAAGGGAGGGCGAAATGCTTTGTTTATTTTTAGCCCATCTTAGACTCTTTGTCTTCGTTTGGGACCGCAAAAACGCATTTAAAGTTGCGCTTCAGACAGTGACAATGGCTGACGACCTGAGCGAGGAGAGAGACATTGATGCGCTTAGGAAAACAAGCAAAGCATTTCATGCTGAAAACAAACTAACAAAAACAAGCATTTCACCACCACCACCCCCCCCACCCCACACACACAGACACACACACACACACACACACACACACACTGGTATTTCAGCGAATCAGATGTGTTTCATTTGTCAGGGGTCTTGAAAACGATGACGTCATCTAAAACGCGCTCACATGGCATCCGACTGTAAAGGGAGACCAATGCAAACATCGCACACGGTCTTAAAGGGATCGCGCAAATGTTGCATGCAGCCTTAATGGGTTAAACTGAGCCCGTTATGATGTGGGTTAGTACGGGTGATGCCTCAGAATGTCCCTAAGCTCCAAAACCTTTTTGTTGTCTCTTGCCTGATTTTGCTAAACAAACTGAATTCACTGATGAACACAGGTTGAATGGAGTCAGTACCAGGGTTCATTCACATGCATGAGACGGTGTGTAAAGATGAGTGCATGCGTAGAGAAAATGTTAAAGAAAACTCTTTTGACTTGTCGCTCTCCTGTAAATGACAAGCATCTAGAGCAGCTTTGATGTAAGACAGGAATGCGTCACCAACCAGGTGTCAGGTGTGTGGGAGATATACCTTTTAAACTGCTCTGGAGTCAGTACAGGTGTGTGTGTGCGAGAGAGATATCTTTTAAACTGCAGGTGAGAATGGGCTGTTTGTTTGTCCACATCCTGAAACACACAAGTGCTCAAAGTGTCTCGGTGGACCGAGAAGCAATACAAATGTAAAAACTTTAAATCAAAATATAAATACTATCCTGGGAGGTCTTTTTCGTCCTACAGTCCAAAATCCTCCTTTTGAAATCCTCAGAACCCTGTTTTTAAAAGTCTGACCTGTTGCACAATGTTTGTCAACCCAGTCCTTAAGACCTCAAAGTCTAAAGCAATAAGAAGAAAAGGTAACCGGTGTTTCTCTCTCTCTCTCTCTCTCTCTCTCCCAGGTTACAGGGCACAGAGGAGTCGTGTAGAGTGCAGTGTTCCACAGACATGCACACATTTACACTCACATATGCCAACACAGGACTACAAGCCAGGAGCTGCACTCCATACCAAACGGAAACAAGAGGAAAATAAGACACTCTTTTTCTGCCTTCCCTTAACACTCTGCTCGTCAGAGCAGTCGCAAAACACCTTCGTCCTATTTCGTCATGAAGGTCTTTTCAAAGCTGCCCTCCAAATGTTTTACCATACTACATCAACTTGTGTTTTTTTTAGCTTTCTTCTTTGTATTTTTTCTCCATCTTTTTTTTATTTTTTAATCGGTTAAGAGAGTTTTTTTTTTTAATTTTTTTTTTTCCCTTCATTTGTTGCTTTCGTAAGGGTTTGACTTGGAATGTGTGTTACATGGTGTTTACAGTGTCTGTACGCGTATAAGGGGTCGTAAGTATGTAGAGAAGCCCAAAGTCCCATGTCAGAGGAATGCAGTGAAGATAGGAGTGTAGGTTGGTAAAATAACTTAATGCAGATCAACTGTTGGTGCTTTTTCTCTCTTCTGAGTTGTTTAGTAGTTAACAATTTCAAAAAACAAAACAAAATAAAAAACATATTGGTGCATTTCTGATAACTGGTTTTACTATTAGGGAGTTCTTTTGAAGAATGACAAAACCCTTTATACAGATAAATATTCTGAGTGGGCAAATAAGTACAAATATATATTAGGTGTGATTCTGATTGAAGCATTTTAATACTCTAATTGGACTGGACACGAATCTTACTGAGAACTTAACAGGTACAAAAGTGTTACAAAAAAGTGACATTTTGCAATGATGCATACAATTATGTATATTGTTTAGGGTTTTTTTTTTTTTTACTTCAGTAAGCATAATCAAAAATATTTACAAATGTGCTAGACTTGTTGTTCATTCATTGTGAAGGATTACAATACGAAAGGCTGTACTTGTCTTAAAAATGCACACAGCCTAACTACAATTTTTATGGAACCACCGTACAGAGATTCATGCTTGTATCATGGGCCATAGTTAGCTGGACTGGACTGGATTGGTCAACAAACATGGTGCTGAGTTGGTTTTTTTTGACTGGTTTTGTTTTTTGTCATTTCCTTTTTTTATGTTCAGTTTTACAGGTTCTTATGTGTTGTGTTAATGGTGTAGCATTTCAGGGAGGGGGGGAGGTTGTTTTGTTCTGTCCTTTTTTTTGTCTGTTTTTGAATTAAATATCCGAAAAACAGACCAATGTTTTTCTTTTATTTTTCTCCTGTGGTTGTTGCATAATAATAATAATGATAATAATAATAATAATAACAGTAATAATAATAATGCCATCTTAGCTATTAAGAAGACCTCATTAAAATTCCTCTTTGTTTGTATAATTCTTATCGGAAAAATTGCGGATTAGAACAGGACGCTAAAACCTTTTAACTCTCGTTTGCGAACGTGCATCAGTTTTCACTTGTTGTGACTGATACCACCTCTCGCCATTAGAGGGCGTATTCCGCTGTGGAGGATCTCTGAGCTGGACAATGTCAGGTCAAAAATCAGGGCTGACCAGTAGGAATGCTTCTACCTCCTCATCTTATTGGACAGTTTTTAGTTTTTGGCTTGATGTTATCAAACTGAGAAATCATGTTTAATAGTGTACCCCCGAGTTCCGTTAGGTGACCTCGTTTCTTTGTTTTAATACTGAGTCTTTCATGGTTTTATACTCACACAGGGAGCTCTCATTTCATTTTAGACTCTTTTTTTTTTCTCTTTCTCTCTGTTAATTTGCGCTCCCGGAAGATTAGACTTTAAGATGTGTACTCTTGTCCAGACATAAAATGTTTTACATTTGAGTATTGTGTACAAAGGAGGCCAATATTAAATGTTTGTTCAAATTACTATAGCTTTTCATGAAGATAATGTATGAAAATTATTATTTTGTATTTGATGCAGTTTATATGGATGAAACAATTGGATCCAAATTGTTTGAGATGACGCCCATGGTTTAAAAATAGGAAAAAAGCTGCTTAATTTTTGTAAATTGACAAATAAATGAAATTTCTGATCAATCTGCATTTGTGTTTTTCGTGTTTTGGCTTCTCGTGTAGTTAACATTGCAGGTGTGTTCTAAAACAAATAAAATGGATAACTGAACGAGGGGAAAAAAGAAAACAGCAAAATAGATTCCTTTGTGTAAAATGCAGGGATGGGGTGGTGTTGATCAGTATTGGTGATTTGATATTGCTTTCAAAATGAACCCAAGGCTTTGTTTCTTAGACAAGGGGGCAGTGGAGCGAGTAGGTTTATGAGATATTTATGTGCAGAATAATGAGCGTATATGATGTGAACATCCTATATGCAGTCGGATTCTGTTGTTGCCATGATGTTGGGAGGATGAGAATTCTCCTGTGATGCTGGCCTGTGTTGCGTGGCCTTTGAACCCATTGTTGTGTGGCGGGTGACGTCAGCGGCGTGTGCGGAGAGAGACGGAGAGGCAGAGCGGCGCGCGCCTGGCGAGACAAAGGCGGCGGACCAGGGAAAAGAGAGAAAGAGAGAGACTACACACTCTTCTTTTTTTAATTTTACCGGATCGCTTTTGCATGGAGATGTGAAGAAAGTGTCCGAAGCGATAAATAGGGTGACTGGAAGGCAAAACATCGGATATCAGTCAGTGTCGAACCCCTGTCTCTTCTCGTATGGTTTTAAAATCTTTTTCTCCAACGCCCCCCAAAAATTATTAGCAAGTCTGCTAGCCTAACATTAGCCACCACTCTGCATCATCCCTTAAAAATCAAAGAAAGAACGGGAACAAGACAAGAACGAGAAGCAGCGAAAAGGGCAAAGTAAGTTTGAGATTTTTTTATTATGTAAAAGCAGATTATGTTTTGCTTAAAAATTTAACTTGTTCACAATTGTGCTAAGACTCGGTTAGCTGTTATTCACAAACAAAGGCGGCGACAACGTGACTTACCATCTAGCTGTGCTAAGAACTTGGCTAACAACAAAAATACACTTTCTTTCTTAAATGTCGTGCTGTGTTTTTTGGGCATAACCCCCAATAACGTCAGAGTAGGTCCTTGGTGCTGCCTCGCTAAATGTCAAGGTTTTTTTCTTTGAATTATTTTAATGAGAGCGAATGATTACAGACTGCCATAACATGAAACTATGCTAACTGTAGAGTTAGCCAACCATGCTAGCGACTTTGCCAACTGGCAGACAACAGAAAGAAACAATAAGGACAAAGCAGCGAGGAAAGAGAGAAAGGGAGAAGCCAAAAGTGTAGGGTGCCCATGAAAAGAAGATTAGTCCACAAAACAAGACATTGCTATGTGTTAATCAACAACTTCCTAGCCTGTATTTTGTGTTGATTATAGGATTGTGATCTTTAATTTCAGTATGTAATGAACTTGTTTTTTGCCCATCAGACAGAGTAGTTCGCACACAGTCAGAGCCCCTAGTCTGATGTGCATCCACGGGGACTATGCCTAGCCCCTTGTTTCACCCTGAGATCATGGATCACGATATGGTTGTGAGTAGCCAGTCCAGCGGGGTCACCCTGTCCCGGGAAACGGATCAGGAGTCCCGGGAAGAAGACCACCAGGAGGTGCTTCGCTTTGCCTTGGATCAGCTGTCACTCATGGCTCTGGATAACAAAGTCGACTGCGGAGTCGGCTTGGACGGGACCCCGGGCACTGTGTCCGAGACTTGTAATGGCGTGGGAGGCGGAGGTGGCGGTTATGTCGATTTACAGATGCTCGACCACCATCCCTCGAGCGGGTCCCGCGAATCGCCGACTTCTTGCTCGCCATCCCCGGAGTACTACGGCAGTGGGGGATACCACATGGCTGGCCCGCACACTACACACTCCATGCTCGGGGAACAAAGCTCCGTGCTATGCAGCCGCAAGAGAAGCGTTAACATGACTGAATGTGTACCTGTCCCGAGCTCGGAGCACGTCGCGGAAATAGTTGGGAGACAAGGTAACGATTAGTCATTCAGTGAACCTTATATAATCATTATTTATCGTCAAAAAATAAGAAATTAACGATAAAGGCAACGGCGTTTTTGTATGTGTAGAGAGGGGCTCGAGGAATAGTTAAAACTCTGGAGACGGTTGAATGGCTTTGTTCGCTGGCTGAAGTTTTGCATCGTGGCCTAAGTGGCTATTGAGTTGTCTGATTGTTGCAAATAATAGGACGTTTTTATTCGTCGTTAGGGAATTTAACCGCCTCCCCCTCCCTATTAGAACATCACCACTAAAGCGACTATCAGTTACCATTCACTTCCAATGTACGGTGGATAGAAGTAGCCAGAAGGGGGAGGGGTGCCGGAGGGGTCAGACAAAGCGGCAGATTGTCGGAGTCTGGACATGTCTAGGAGCGCTGCCCCAAACAAAAGAAACGCATCGACCTGTGCTAGCTATGACATAAACCCCCGTATCCTCTGTTAATGAACATGACTCGAGACAGTTTTGTTATCGCTGGTCTTAAGAGTAGCTATTTATTGTTGTTCTTTTCCTGTTATGGAACACGCTGGTTATGTATGTGTATATATGTAAGTCACTGAGGGCCGACCGCATCGCACATTGCACGGGGTTTTTGGGCGGTGTTTACTGGTGCCGTGCAAGTGAGTTGAAGGAGATATCTAGGTTTTCTTTTTAAATATTCACGAACAATAGATGCTAGAATGCGTGATTGTAAATATTGATGAAAAGTTTGCGGGCTTTGGCGCGCCTGGCGCGGTTGCGCTATGGTTGTTGCATTGTTCTCTTTGTTTGAAAAAGCCATGCTTTCTGTCTCCCTCAATGACATCACACACCGCGCGCTCCATTGGCTGCGCCAGTCCAGCGCTTCATATTTAAAGACACAGTACATCTCTTTTTCTCCCCGGGTTAGCAGTGCTACACAGCTAACTTCTTATGTAGGCCTACGCTGCATGAAAGTTCTTTTTTTTTTTTTTTTTTTTCAGAGGATGCCTTTTACCCTCTACTTTTAATCTGTCTCCTAAGCGTTGGCTTTATCAGTGAATGTGTATATAAGATTTGTTTTTAATGCAGACCTGTTCCCCTTTATAAAAGTAATATTGTGTACTGTTATGTAATCAGATTAGCATTCTTTATATTACACATTGCAGTGAACTAGGTCAAGTGCAGCATCAGTATATACACTCAAGTATACACATTCAAACATTTCAGCCACTTTGGATATGACACTCCAGTCTTTACATCGTTCAAAAGTTTTATTAAAAACATGTCAATGTGCTTCTGTTTCCCAGGCTGTAAGATCAAAGCACTACGTGCAAAGACTAACACGTACATCAAGACCCCCGTTCGGGGGGAAGACCCCGTGTTCATCGTGACGGGCCGTCGCGAAGACGTCGAGATGGCCAAACGGGAGATCGCCTCGGCGGCGGAACATTTCTCCATGATCCGGGCCTCGCGCTGCAAAGCCGGGGCGGGCGGGTCTGGAGCGGGAGGGTGCGGCTCTCTCCCGGGACCCCCGCACCTGCCGGGACAGACCACCATCCAGGTGCGGGTGCCGTACCGCGTGGTGGGACTGGTGGTGGGCCCGAAGGGAGCGACGATCAAACGGATCCAGCAGCAGACGCACACGTACATCGTCACGCCCAGCCGGGAGAAAGACCCGGTCTTCGAGGTGACGGGGATGCCCGAAAACGTGGACAGGGCCCGCGAGGAGATTGAGACGCACATCACCCTCCGCACCGGCACGTTCGTGGACCTGCAGGGCGACAACGATTTCCACAGCAACGGCACCGACGTCAGCCTGGAGGGACTGGGGTCGCTGGGCTTGGGGGGCACGTTGTGGTCTCGCGGGGGCCACGCCGCACCCCCTCCACCTCCACCACCGCCCCCTCCGCCACTCCCCATGTCCGTTCACCACTCCGGCCGAAAGATGGCACCCGTGCCCTTTCACAACGGCGGGCTGAGCTCCGACACGTACTCGGCATCGCGGCGACCCACTGAGGGCGGCAGTCCCACCAGCCCGTTCAGCGCCGGCAGTGCCGGCGCCGGCTCGGGCTTCACGTTCGGCGGGGAGCCCGCCCCGGGCCTGGCCGCGCCCGCCTCCGCCGAGGACCTTGGCTTCGAGTTCAGCGGCGCCAACATCTGGGCGCCGTTCGTCAACGGCGGCAAACAGCAGCCGCAGCCTCCTCCTCCTCCGCCTCCTCAGCAGCAGCAGCAGCAGCTCCGTCGCAACAGCAGCGGCCTGAGCGGAGGGGCCATCACCCCCCGCCTCTCGCCCACCCTGCCTCCTGACCCCTCGGGCCTGGAGCACCCGCTGGCGCGACGGGCGCAGAGCGACCCCCTCAGCACCCTGTCCTGGCTCCAGACGGGCGGCACCTCCTTCTCCGCCGGCAGCAGCAGCAGCAGCGGGGGCAGCACCACGGGCTACTCCTCCTGCTCCGCCTCCTCCCTCCCCGGAGGTTCGCCCACGGACTCGGAGGGCGGGGGCAGCGGGATGGGCATAGGCGCCGGCGTCCTGGGGCGCCTGAAGGCCGGGGGGCTGGCCGCCGTCGTGCCCGGCGCCAACCGGGACTGCTACGTGTGTCTGGAGAGCGAGGTGACGGCCGCGCTGGTGCCCTGCGGGCACAACCTCTTCTGCATGGACTGCGCCGGAAAGATCTGCCAGTCGCAAGAGCCGGAGTGCCCGGTGTGCCACACACCGGCCACCCAGTGCATCCGCATCTACTCGTAATGCCACCCCACGCCGTCCTAGCCCAGAACCTCCTGTATATTTTACAGTTTTAGAAAACACTACAGATGGCGTCTAGGGATCGCTAGAGGATAGAACAATGAAGAGCTTCATACACCTGCCTACATAGGAACAACAATAATTACCATATTAGATATGACACTATTCTGACGTTGATTTATTGATATCAATAATAATAATAATAATAATAATGATGATGATAATAACTATGAGAATTATAATTACCTTGTTATTACTGACTCGTACTCATGTCCATGGCTGCAGTTTCTGCAGGGTGGGTTTTCTATTTTTGGAACTGAGATTTCATTGTGGGTGTGAAGGAGAAAACGGGAAAAAAAACAAAACTAGTGTCTTATCTTTGTTTAGGAATTTGTTTTGTTTTGTTTTGGGGTTTGTTTGTTTTTTTTTGTAACTTGAACAGAGGTGCATCTGTCCATATATAAATCTTTTAATTTTTTTTTTCTCCTTCTTATTATTTTCCCCATTCTTGCCTCTGAATCTCTGCCTGGTCATGTGGCGCTTTTCATTCAGACATCTCCTCCGGCGGACTTTTATTTTTTTTTTTCAACTTGCCGCTGCATTGATTAATCTGCACTTTTTTTCCTAGTAAGTCTTTTTTTTTTTTTTTTTTAATTTGAGGTGGGGGGGGGGGGGGGGGGTAGCAGTTTCATTTGCTTTGTCGTGCTTTCGAGTGGCAGCGTCGTGTCACATGGTAACGGGTGTCATCGTCTCGTGACACCAGGAAAAACGGCTTGTTAAAAAAGAAAAAGAAAAAAGAAAAGACACCAGATCCGCAGGAATCTGCACACTCGTCAGACCAAAACCGTTACAGAATTATCTCTGTTATAGCATCAGTGAAGAATGACACTTAATATTTATACATGTAAGAATTGATATCCAACGTAAAGGTTAATGTTCATTGTAAGATAGATAAATAGAATAGTATACGCTGCATAAGAAATATCAACACAATGCTAGAGGTCGGTGTGTGTGGCCTATCTCTGAACTTTTTTTTTCTCTTGCCTCATAACCTTAAAGAAGAAAAAAACAAAAACAAAAAAAAGAAACGTTCGCCCTCCAGCCCATTGGAGGGCACTAAGTCGTTTTCTGGATAGCTGAAATTGAGCCTTTGTCTCACGTGTCAAAATGACTCAATGTTCCCGGGAGAGACAGTTATGTCATACTTTTCTCACCGCAGACAGGTTTTGCGTTTACTGCATTAATCCGACAGGTCAGAGACGTCTTCATTCCAGGTCTGTCCCCAACTTTAAAGGACTTCAGAGTATTGTAGACATAAGCACCGCCGAATGCCGCTCCGCCGCTCTGGCTTGGCCTTCCAGTTCGCTGACCTTATCTGTTACAGTTATGTCCTGTTTTTAAAGAAGAAATATTGTGTTTCTGTTGTATTTTTTTAAAACGAACAGATGTGTTTGGTTATTGCTGTGGAGGGTGGAAATGGCTACAGCTTGACCCGCTGCTCGCCCTACTGACTCCCCTGCTTTTAACCACATTATTCTTAACTGATTTATTATACAATAGGTAGGTGTTTGTAACTTTACAAGAATGTTTCACCATGTTGTGTAAGGGGAGTGGGTGTGTTTGTGTGTGTGTGTGTGTGTGAGAGAGAGAGAGTGTGTGTGTGTGGAGAAGAGTGGCTAAAAACTTTTTTTTTTTTTTTTTTATTGGGGTATTGTTTTTTTTTAAGCAGACTGTTGTGGAGCCATCCCAATTTGTGCACTGCAAAAATCCTGAGCAACACATTGCAATGTTCAATTTTTAATCTTTTTGTTTGTATGTTTGTTTTTTAATCTCCTAGTTGGGGCCTTTCTTTTTTGTAGAAACTTTGGTCTTCCGCCCCTCAGAAAAGCTGTTCCCACACTGTAAAGGAAGGGAAAAAAAACAGCCATCAACTTACCCCCCACCCCCCCCCCCCCCCCCACCCCACCCCACAAAAGGGCAATGACTCATCTTGGTAGTTCCATACACGCCTGCCTAATTCCATGGCTCAACATTGATGTCTTTAATACGTTATGGTGAACACACTTGTCATCAGTAACTCTCTTAGATCCGCTAGAAAGTTGAGTGAAAAGCCATGAAAACCACCACACTTAAAAAGGGCTTCCGGAAAAATCTTTTTTTTTTCTTTTTCCCTGCAGTGAGGTGCATGGTCATCATCAATCAGCGATATCCAGGAAATAATAATAAAAAAAAAAAAACCCTCCACCAGTATGGCAGCTAAGTCAATCAGGGCTTCCAGTCACTTCCAGGAGCAGCAGACATGTGTTCACTAAGTGGTAGTCAGAACTTTCCGGTTAAGCAGTTAGTTAGTAAGTTAGTGTCGTTATTTTTACCGTCCGGCACCTTGTTAGACCAAGAACCCCAAAATGGACAGCGAGGGCTTTGAATAGGCAAAAAAAAACAACAACAAAAAAATCAAATTGGATGCCCAAGTAACAAAGCTTTACAGAAAAAGGGGGTTCTATGTCATTGTTTTATATGTACTTGTAAGATTTTTTTTTTTATTTTTTTTTAGTGTGTGTTCCGTCGTCTGCTACGGCACTTGTGAAACAATAGAGTATGAAATTGAGCCAGTCTCATCAAAACATTTGTCCACGATGGGTTTTTCTTCCCCCTTCTCATGTGGTTCTGTATGAGGATGCGTGTGTGTGACTTAATGGTCTTTAAAACCTTGATTTTTCTCTTCGCCTATATTGAACAGTGCCCGGTCAAAGAGTTTCAGTCAGACGCGCGTCTGTGGTGCCTTTGTGGTGTGTTTCACTACTGACTGGATATCTGCCTAGAGATGAATGCCCAGATTTCACACGGACAAACAGACAGAGGGGAGCCCGAGTTTGGTGCCGGTGGAGCTTGCAACGTGTGCCATGATCTGTAGCTGTTGTTTAATTGGGAATTCTTATCTCTGATTCTTCCATTTTTAAAAAAAAGATTAATTTCTGTGATTGAGTCGTAACACAAAGTACGAAACAGTGGCATGGTTAAAAAGAGTTGTCTTTAAGTATGTGTAGTACTGAGCCTGCTGCCATGATGGCTTTTCAAGGAAGTTGTCTTTTTGTTGTTGTTTGTTTTATTTTGTTTTGTTTTGTTTGTTTGGGGGGTTTTTTTTCTCCCCTCCCATGTAAAATGATAGACTGTATCCGATGAGTTTAGGTCTTAGTAAGATAGTTTCAAGTGTTTTGGTTTTGAAAACCAGCCCCCAGGGGAGAATTTTTTTTTTTTTTTTTTAGGAAACGCGCCGTTCTGTCAACGGCAAAAAGGTACAAATGTGGGCAGAGTCTGTAGCATACGCTGAAGTTGTCGAGGGGGGAGGGAGGGAGGGAGGCAGGGAAAGGGGGGGGGGGGGCAGTAAAAAGTGTAGGGGCCAACGTTGCTTCCCAATCAGCACTGAATTCAGGCTTGGAATAGTGAGGACGGGGGGGGGGGGGGGGAGCCCTGACCTGCCTGACCCTCACAGACACACGCATACACACACACACACACACACACACACACACTCCCTGATCTATTCATGGTTTTAAACAGGGTGTATTTGAGTGATGTAGAGGAGAGATTCTTGGGCATAGCATTTTATTGGGATGGTGTGCGAGTCTCATTTGTTTCCCCCATGAATCACCCCCCCCCCCCTTTATTTTGTTTTTTGTTTTGTTTTGTTTTTTGGGGCTTTAATTGTTTTGTATGCAGAACCAAAAGTTATTTCAATAACAAGGTTTTCAGGCCTGTTGTAAATACCCTGAAATACAATCATTGGGATTTTTTTTTTTTTTTTTTTTCAGAAAGTACAAACTGATGATAAGGTTTAAAATGTAGTTTTTAAAACATGTATCATTCTTTGTAAGTTAACTATTTGCATGTCTTCAAGCCATCCCGGCATTAGCTAATAATTTTCTTAAAAAAAAAATATACAAACAAAAAAAAACTTTTTACACATTTTTATTTTTACAATTTATTTGCTTACCTTGTCATAAATATCCCAGAAATATAATGTGACCCTTTTTATTACTGCAAATTTATCTTTATTTTCCATATTTCTGTTTCCTGTGTACAACATATAGGCAATTTATAACAAAATAAGAAAAAATTATTGAAGAAATTTAAAATTGAAATATATTTTATTTGAAAGTTTATGGACCTTTTAACCGTGAGCTGGAGCAATTGTATACACGTATAATTTGAACTGACTTGACGGTTATAAGAAATGTATCGAGAGTTTTATTTTTTATGCTTCTTTAATAAAATCCTGGTTTTTTGTTTTCGTTTTGTACTGTAAAACAATAACCCTCTGTGTGTTCGTATTTTTGATTTCAACGTATTGGTATTTCCGTTCGGAGTTAAAATGAGTTCATGTCATTTTTTTTAGCGATCTCTAAAGGGGATCTTTGGAGTGTGTCGTTGCGAGCCGAACCAGTGATCGCTTCTCGGAGAGAGCGAGGGAGAGAAATACCGCTGGTTTGGGCGGAAGTGGGGCACTTTTGCTCCCGATGCGATTAACTGCCAGGACTCGTGGCTACGAGAGGACACGTGGTTGGGCTTTTAACCCAGTTAAAGTGTTATTGACCCAAACGGTTATAGATTTATTTTAAATTTCCACCTTATGTTCTTTTTTTCTTTTAGTAATGCAGTAACCGATCTCTGAGGAGAAAAATTATATGCGCACATGCAGAAAGCTGTGGTTATGTAGAAACATCAAGTTAGATGAATTTTCAGAATATGACTAAGCAATTGAAAAACACCTTTAAAATATTGCCCTAACGTCACATAGAACAAATACCAGTACAAAAGACGACTGTAAAATTTCTGGGTTGTAACCTTTAGTTGCTACAACAAACTGTCGGGCATAAAACGGATGGATCAACACAAAATGAATCATCCGTTTTTTCTGGTGAATGTTTTGCTTGAACTATTTTCTGGGGTCCAGCTCTGTATAGCTACAGTTTAAACATTTTAAACACTGTAAGATATTTAATTCGCGGCTTAATATTGTTCACATTAAAATATGTTACTCTGTGCATGACGTGAAAAACGCAAAATATTAGAGGTTGATGGTGTTGGAAGTTCCTTGTGGAGACCTTAAAGCTCGTTTCAGTATGTGATCACCAGGGGGCGGTAGAAGCCCAAACGAAGAGGAGACGAACAAGTGAGTCAAGTGCGTGACAAATTTTCAAGCACTATTTTCAGTCGTCAAATTTCATCATATAATGTTGAATGTATTTTATTTGTTTTTATATGATTAAACCATGTTGTTACAAATTTTGCCTTTTTCAGAGCAAATAAGAAAATAAAAGTTTAAAATGAGATGCATTCATTTCATTTTCTGTGCTGACCTCATCATATATTACCAACAGATTATGTTAGGCAAAAAAGAAACACAGAGAAGTGTTTTTAGAGGGAGAGTATACCCTTGTTTTTTTGTTTTGGTTTGTTTTGTTTTTTTTCCTTGAATTTTCTGTAGTTTTTCAAATATTTTATTTTATTATTGGATGGCTTAATGGCTGTATGTTAATCTTACAACACGAGGTTCAACTGAAGAGTTACAAGAATATCAGTTTTCCCCCACAAACTATCTGTGTGAGTAGGCTATTTAGTTATTCATTCATTTGGTTTAATAGTTTTTAAAGTAGTGTATGTAAACTCACTAACTCTTATTTACACATTATCAATCCATTTTTCAGCTTTATTCATTTTTGATAAATATACATGTAACACGCTTCTGTTCAAAGTCCCAATAATGTGGCAGTCACTTTGCATCCATGTGATAGTAGTACATATTGACTATCCGAGAATGGAAATTATTTTTCGAAGTGTATTTCAGTAGAGGGCAGCAAAACCTAACTGATTTGAGTGGTTCGATTTTGTTCGCCGTAGAAGAGAACGTGAAATATACTGAAATGTTCCCTGTTTTACACGACACCGTGAAAAAGCAACAAAAAAATGAAAAACTAAAAGATACAAAACATCCAGTCCATTTGCCGTGAAAATAGCCTCAGATAATGCAAGAACTATGTGTAATATAAAGTACATTCACACTATTCTGAGATCAAGTCATCTGCTTGCATGGATGAAAGAACAGGCCTGGAACTCAAATACATTATTCTTACGATATAACGTTGCTATACAATCACCAACAGGCAACGGAACGCAGACTTCATGTTAAATGCTATTGGTGAAATGCTTGGTTTTGGAAACATGTGATTGGTGTCGAGCACTTCCTTCATTCAAAAGACACGTCCAAGTTGCCCCAGACGCACTCGTTGATTGGATAATAGGACTGTCATTTAGGGATCGTTCTCTTGTCTCGCTGGTGCTCCAATACGTCATTCTCAATGCGAATACTTTGGTAAAAATCGTAGGTCAAGTCCACGGGGAGAGGCAATTGTTATGGAGTATGTGAGTAGAATTTAGCACAGTCGTCACATTTGAACTGGAAAAAGGCTTTAAAAACGTTTCTTTTAGCATTTTTTTCTGGAGAACTGAGACGAGAAGACGTGAAAAAGACCCGAGTTAGGATCTGACAGAGCACAGAACGAATACTCTGGAAAACGCTGGCCGTGTGTTGTTTGTTTTTGCCTGACCGCCACTCTAATTTTGGGCTGACCGCAACGTGACAAAGATACGCAGTGGTCTTTTCGTGAAATTTTTAGACGCGTAATTTTTGTCGTGTTATTTTTTTTTTTACGAGTCGGTTTTGTCTGTTAGCTCGTCTTAAAGTTTTCTAGCTGTCGTATTTTTGGACTTGTTTTCAGCGCAGCTAACCGATAATCTACGAGCCCTCTTGAAGTTTACTTTGTGCCTCCAGAATCGTAGTTTGTGGGCGTGAGTGCACTTCGTTATGTGAATTGCGTTGTGATGGGACTTATCGAGGCCTTTCGACCAAACAGTCAAATTCTGCTTCAGTTGCAAGGCAAGCGACCAGGTAAGGCATTCAACTTGATTTTATTAACGGGGTTAATCTATATATATACATATATTTCCACAGTGAGTCACTGCCGTCCGTTCAAGTTAGAAGTTAGCATTCTTGTGGAGTGCATATTCTCGAATGTTGATTAACTTTTCTTACGGCGTCAGTGACGTTTTCAAAACTTATCTAAAGAAACCCTGTAAGTTACTCCTATGGCGAGCCTCAAAACTGTCAACAGAGTGATCTGTGATTGCAACATTTTGTGTACTTCCGATGTGCATTGCGATTCAACAGAGCGCTCTCAAGTTGCATTGTGTCCCTGCAGCTTGTCAAAACACCGTGAGTCAGACAGCATTGGCGTTTGAGTCTGGAGTTAGACTCATTCCAGTTTTGCATAGTTTTTTTTTTTATATTCTCGCGGCTAAGTTGTATGATCATGATCTGTTTAGTAGGACGAGACGCATTCACACCTTGCAATTAGGCGGAAATCATGGCTCCACATGGAACCGGCCCGAGGAAATGAATTTCTATAAATAGACAGAAAATACGAACGCTGTTATATAAAGGTGTTGTATATTTTGAGAAGTTGCCCAAGTTTTATTGTCCTTTTATCATTTTGAACGACCCGGTTTAGTTAGTTATTGTCACACTGTTTTCTAAAATCCTTCTGACTGATTTTCTTCAAAACTCAGACCTTTGGCTTGTCACTGTTGAAATATCACGTAGCATCCAGATTGGATCTTAAGTTTACTGACACAAGTGAAAAGGCCCTTTCCTCCTCCGGAGTACACAAGTCCTCCCTGGTAATTTACAGTCTGTGGAATGTCAGGCATGTTGTTCAGTTCCCTCACTGGAGTAAAACGTACAGATTACAAAGCCTGCTCAAACAGCTTTATAAATACCACAGTTCTTCAGTAAGTAACTGAGCGTTGGAGTCTCCCACCTCCTCGACAATTCTAATTATAGACCCTTTGCTTTCTTGCGTTTGCCCTCTTGTCTGAACCTGTTTAGGTGGTATTAGATGAGGAGGTGACAGGGTTAGAGCAAAACAGTATCTCCTTCACCCCCTCACTGTTTGGGGTCAGGTGACTGTCTTTGTTATCGTTGTTGTACCGTCTCCCACTCACCTGTTGATCTGATTGGCTGCCATCCCGGTCACCTGAGCTACAATGTTTCTCTAAAAAAAAAAGTGACTCTTACTTTTCTGCAAGTGAAAGATGAGTTCCATGCTGGAATTTCCAGAACATTCCTCTGAAAAAGTCAACTGTCCTTCATGAAGCGTGTGTGTGTGTGTGTGTGTGTGTGTGTGTGTGTGTACTTTAAATACATAGGTTATATTTTTTAGTGGAAACTACCGAACTCTTGATTTATTAAATTGATTTATTGCATCTTGTGTTGAGCAATTTACAGCTTATTGCCAAATCGACTGTCTCATTCCCTTTTTTTATGGTTCTTGTTTATATGGTCTCGTGTTCTTAAGGTAAATCATTGACTTGCGAACTTAAGATTATTTCATAACCGGTTCGGCTATTAATGTTTACCGCAGAACTACTCTGGTGCCAGATTTACGCATCTGCATAAGTTCCACCATCTACTATCCCCAAGTCCCATGCATGAGCACAGATAACCAGAAAATGCACGTATGAAAAAAGTGGCCTGTTTTCCCTTTTAATTGCGTTGCACGTATCAATTTAACAATATCTATGCCAAGTGCAGTCTGTGACAGACAATCGGATGATCACACGGCAACAGTCCTCAACGTTCTTCTCATCATTCCAGTCTCTGTTACGATCGTCTCTCTCTCACACACACACACACACACAGAGAGAGAGAGAGATGCTGTTCCCTCAAGTGAGCTGTGGTTCACCGTGCAACCTATTTAACACGGGTACATGTTTACTGAAGCCAAATCCTTCTGCCTCAGGCTAAAGCATAGGAGACCCACCTGGATCTCACTGAGGGCGGAGAGAGAGAGAGCTTTGAGTGTTTTCCTCACCTTAAAACATGCCACAGAGCGGGAAGATTCCACAGAATCATGTTACTCTGCAGATTTATTGCCCTGTAGCAAGTGCAAGGGACTGCCCACAGACCTGAAGAATGTTATGTTTTGTTTTGTTGTTTTTCTTTTTTTCCGCATTTGCTTAAGTGTTGGGAGATGTCACTGATTTTTGTACAAAGGACGTTTCTGTTTAGATGCTGTTTAAATGACTGTTTTATCACACTTCAGATTTTCGTGATGTTCTTTGTGGGCTGTTGAAATGGCGGGTTGTCCTGGAGCTTTTTTCTTCCCACGTCTGTTTCCTGCGTTTCTTGTGTTGAATGAGGGGAAATTTGCTTTCCCCACTGAAGTTATGTACTTTCTCAGAATTTGGAGACCAGGTTCTTGTCTGATGACGTAGACAGTAGTACCATAGACGATCCCCAAAGCCACTTTCATGCAAAAACTAATGACCTGTGTTACTGACGGACATTTACAACAGAACCCTCGCTCTGGAAACAAGGAGACGCAGTTATAAACTGTCGTAAATGGAAGGCTTCTCCTTTTGAAAGAAATGAAGGAAATATGAATATCCCAATTATTTAAAGTGACAGCATTTTCCTGAACAAGCTGTAGATATCATCTAGGTAAATCTGAGGCGTTGTTTTTGTTTTTATTTTGTTTTCATCATCATGTTGCTGTACACTTTGACATGGAGTGTTGATGAAATGTCGTATGCAAATCTATTTGCATCTCACATCTGTCTGTAACTACCTCACTAGTTCGGCCCATGTTTTAGCAGCACACATATAAGGGATTAGGGGACTTAATGTGTGTTCTGACTAAATGCTGTTATCACTTTTGTCTTCATGTTTAAATATTAAAAGCTGTCACTGATTTCACCAGATGTGATCTTCTTGTTGGTCATGGCTTTTTTGTAAAAATGGTCAGAACCCTTGTTTTGTAATCAGTGTCTGGGAACATTTATCATAGTGCAGAAGTTCTTAGTCAGAGCTGTTTTTGGTGAACTCATCAAAGAGATGCTACTGGAGACCCAATCATGCATTAACAAAGAGATTAAACCCTTGAGAGAAATTAATGTTTTTCTGCCAGTTGTCAAAATGAATGAACAGGACAGGGTGTTATTTTGGACAGAGATTAGGGTTTAGGAGGGTATTAATTCACAAAAAACCATCATTCAGTCTTTCCTGTCACTTCTAGTTTTTACGTAACAGGCTTAATAAGTTTGTACAAACAGCCCTGTCGCTGAAATGGAAGGTTCCGTTCTTGAATAATTTTTCTAAACGATAACACAAATGAAAAGTTGTGGAGGTTTGGACTTAATACTGAGCGTTTTCCTTTCTTTCTTGTTAAACCAACAGTTTTTATTATTGTTCTTTTCCTCTTTTTTTCAGGTCTGCCAAGGACGGTCGATCTCTGGTGTAAAATGTGAAGGGCTTATTAAGGTCTGCTCCACCAAGTTAGTCGTGCAGAAGTAGCGATGGACAGGAACAAGCGCAACTCCATTGCTGGGTTCCCCACGCGGTCAGAACGGCTGGAGGACCTGGATGGGGGAGGGGGCGGGCTCGAGACAGGCCCCTCCCATCCCGACAGGGTGTGTCCTTCCTCCTACCGCGCCCTCATCAGTGCTTTCTCCTGCCTGACACGCCTAGATGACTTCATTTGCGAACGCATCGGTTCCGGGTTCTTTTCAGAGGTCTACAAGGTCAGTGTCGCACAATTAGTTTCGACGAGCGCCTTGTAAACTGCAAAAAAGCACAAACTGTCCACTTAAATAATTTACACGCTCAAGACATGGTTCAGTAAAACTATGCTTAAGAATACTAACATTTCAAACCGCATATCTCCACAATGTAACTTAAAAATGGCCTATCCGTTTTAAACGGGTGTTGAATTTAAGAATCCCCCCTAACTTACATGTTGAGTTACCACACTGCCCTGTTGCTTGAATTCAGCTACGGCCGATCATTGTAAATTGCTAGCAGTTAAGTGATGATTTTCCATCCAAGGGGGACGCTACTCATCCGCGTATTCAGGGTGTGCTACTGGGTCAAATGTGCCGCTGAATAACCTTGTTCACTTATGGGGCGTGGATCAGCCCCGAGAAAATGGCTCCTCGCGAACCATTACTAATCAATTAATGTGTCACTGTCCCCCATCGGCCCCCAGTTCAGTCCAACTGCTACTGCACTGCTATCTTAACAATGACATGTCTGTCACTTCAACGTTACGTAAACCAGCAATGCAACGGTCATTAAGCTGCATAATTTGATAAATAAGTTAGACTAGGTTTGACATTTATTTTTCGCTGTAATTATTTGGGCTCGTGTTGGTTCAGACCAGGGTTTTTGATGGCGTTGCAAAGACTATAGCGGGTATAGTTTCAGTGGTCAGGTCAAGAATCGGTAGCGTGATCTGCGCTTCACTGCTTTGGATCTATCTCAAGTTTTAATTTAGACCTGACGCTATTCGACATAATCAGCACTCCGGACAACGATGACGTCTGAGTGTGGATATCAGAGCGTCTAGCGGTTATAAATGGGCATTTGTACATCAGGTTACGCTTGGATGATTGCGTAAATCTAACCGCTAGTGTTTCGGGTATTCCTAGAATGGCCATGTCAGTAGTGTAATTATACGAAGGAGCTGGTCATTCGCTTCGGTCCATTAAGGGTCCGGCTAGTGACATGTACAGCATGAGAGAAATATGTGCCGAAAAATGATCAGGTGAGGGTTAGCAGACCTCTTGCGTTCAGTGTCAGGAAACCGGCAGAACTTTCTAGAAACATAAATTTAGTCGCTGTTTTGAGAAATCACATGGTCCGGCTGAGCACTCGTTTTCAGGACTTTGAACAGGATTTGGCAGAGCCAACTGTCAAATCATTTACAGTTTTTGTCAACATTGTCAAAATGTTGTGATGTGTTTGATTTCTTTATTTTACAAATTCGCTTAACTTTGCACATTGGAGTTAATCATTATTTAATTCTTGGGTTTTGTGTTCCACCCCTTTAACTCTTACACAGAGCCATAACGTGTGTGTGTGTGTGTGTGTGACGAGAGGAAGGCTTGGGATAGACCATGGAGGGGTTACATGGTCTGGAGTCAGATCTCATAATGCTTGTCTGAGCCCATTACAGCATGGCTGCGCTGACTGGCTGCAGTCCGGAGGGGGGTGTGGGGGGCAACCTTCGTGCATGGCGAAGGGCATATCAGAGTTAATACATGGAGCCTAATGCCCCCCCCCCCCCCCCTCTCTCTGTGTATGCGTGTGAGGGGGATGAGATGCCAGGCTGTCTGACTCTTTTCACTGTCTCTGGGATGCTGTATTGCTCTCCATTTGACCCAAACTCTAGAGGACACCTCTTGATTTTTTGGACAGTGCTCGGGAGAAATCCCAGATCATGCAGCATCATGCCCAATATGTATGAGGGAACATCTATCAGTGTTGTCATTGCCTCATGCCAGTTGGAATGCAGATGGTGACGAAGCTTTGTGATAACTCTAGACCAAAACTTTCTTAGCAAGGTCTGTGGTTGGCTGGCTCACTGTCACCACCCTGGTGTTTCTTAGCCTTGCTCAGCATTTTGGACATTACTGTAAGTTGCTTTTCCATGAACATGCTGATTGGTCAGTTTCACTGCACCAGTTTCTTTTTTTCTTTTTTCTTTTTTCTTTTTAATTGATGTGAAACCTGTGGTTACACTGTTTGTGCCACATTGACGCTCTAATCAACTGAACCTGCTTTTTTCCCCCCAAAACCTGTAAAAAAAAAAATTCCCTGCACAGCTGTATAGCACATTGTACCATTTCCCCCTATCAGTTCGCAGATATCACAGACAGAAAGACATTATTTGACTGAATACGGTGACTCACATTAAGCCTGTCTTTGAATGTGTGTACAGCCATAGTTCTGATGGTGTGAGTGATAGCAGGGCAGATTGGCTGCGTGGAGATATATCAGGAGCAGTGTGTAAGGCTGTGTTTTGGACAGACTGGTCTCTCTGCAGGAGGACACAGTACGATATGATTGTCCGACGGACCATCTGTAACCAGGCCTCTCCTGCACTGTACTGTTTTTTTTTTTTTTTTTTTTAAGAGGACATCAGAGGAGATGAAATAGAATAATGTGAGTTTCATTAATAGATCGCATATAACGTTGTTGTTTGCTTCACACACTAAGTCGGGGAATTCCCCCCTCCATAAAAAAAAAAGGTCTCTGCACTTGATCAAAAGGGAATGAAAGGAATTAAAACCGTCGTGATCAGATCAGACTGTTCACGCATTGCAGAACTGAACACTGGTGCACGTGAGTGTGTGCACATTGCTTCCCTTACACCAACTTCAAACTTCCTTTTTAACTCTGCCTAGATATTCTCTCTCTCTCTCTCTCTCTCTCTCTCTCTCTCTCTCTCTCTCTCTCTCTCTGACTCTCCTTCCTTATCTCTGTTGTGCTTTAAACATCTAAAATCATAGCTAAATAGGTACTGAGAAGCATATGTACATCAGAGGCTGTCACATGCGTGAAAGAGCCTCTCAGAATGCACAGAGAAAAGGTTTGTAACCTGGTCATTCTGCAGTGTGGGAAGGGCTTTGACCTGATTGAGCTGAATCAAAACTCTGATGAATATCTGTGCAGGTATGCTAGATTATGGTTAGAGAGTAAGCCTACATACATGTTGGCCAGGCAACAGGAGTGTGACTTTCCTCCTGATATAGTTATGTGAAAACACAGAGCAGGGTTGGCTGCAGGTCAGGGGATGTGACTGGGCTTTAAAAACAAGCAAGAGAGAGAGCCTGGTTACTCTGGCACATACAGATGGAGCTTCTGTGGCCAAGACACCGCAGCATTCTAATGTTTCCAGAGCAACGGTCTCTTTGGCAATGAACTCTAAAGTGAAGACATCATGATAGAACAACAGTAAGTGAAAGAGAAAACATTCTAGAATTGCAAAGAAAACTTCCAGTTTGCTAAGAGCAGAGGCTACCATTGCTGTTAATGAAGTGGAACTCTTATTTTTCAGTCTCGTAGTAAAATTCAATTGAATGTTAGATTCCAGTCATCACATTCATTTTTGACTTTTCTAGGACATGACAAACTAATGGCTTATGATTGGCCAAACCACATAGCTCAGACCAATGATGTGTGTGCATCATCTCTGAGCGGAATTTGCAAGTGAGGGCAAGTAGGTTTCACGCAAACCAAAATGATGGTGATTCTAACACCACACTACATGGTCACGATGAATTTGCTCACTTGAGTCAGTACCCATATGTCAGTGATGTAGCGTCATGGTAATGAACCGCCAATAATAGCACAGTTTATAATCGTAGCTGTTTTGGACCCAAAGAGCTATTTAAAGTGCTGACTGTGTACACACTGTGTCTCATTAATTCCTCGGGCTGTTTTTCTATCTGCTCCTGTGGCCTGCTTTTATATCTGTTTTATAACTGCTTTAGGAAGTTACTGTTGGCCGATATCAGTTGTTGTTGTTTTTTTCACACTCTGTCAAAACGGTTTCCTGCGGTAGGGTCTATTTTTTTTTTTATTTATATTCTCTGACAGATGCAGATGCTAAGACATGAGGAAACGACTCCGCTGCTCTCGAAGTTCTTGCGAAAGACAGAGATATGTCTCTCTCTCTCTCTCTGTCTCTCTCTCTGTCTGTCTCTCTCTCTCTCTCTCTCTCACTCACTCTCTGTGTAAACTTCCATTTCGAGAGCAGATCTGTTGACACTCTTTGTGTCCTTTCGTTGGTGCTAGGGGGGGAACGCTGAACGGCTCAGTCTGTGTGGCAACTGCATATAACTGTTTGCGGTCTGTTAGCCTGAAGTGTTAACCTGTCTTCCTGTCATGACTATTACATGTGTCACTTTTGGCTTTTTCAGTTGGGGTTTTTTTTTTGGTTTTTTATGACCTCATTTGGCACCTGTCTAAAGTAGGACTACACTCATCCTTACCCTCTTTTACATATCTGCTTCATTTATTTTTCTTTTGAACTAAATAGGAAACCGACTGAGGTAATACAGCACAGCCATGAATTCAGAATTCATTAGTCAGATCAGGACCCCCCACCACCACCTCCTGAAAAGTCCCCTTACAGTTATCAGTGTCAGCTTTCTGTGAGAGCTGTGTGGGGCAGGACTTCACTGGAGCTTACCATTCTCTCTCTCTCTCTCTCTCTCTCTCTCTGTCTCTCTCTCTCTCTCTCTCAGGTGCGTCACAGAGCGTCAGACCAGGTGATGGCTCTGAAGATGAATAAGCTAAGTAGTAACCGTGCCAACATGTTGAGAGAGGTTCAGCTGATGAACAGACTGTCCCATCCCAACATCCTCAGGTCAGTTCACCACACAAGCCTACGCAGCCGTCACCACGGCAACGCTGTGGGTAAAGGCACTCAGGTTTGGTCTGAGGGAGAGCACAGTGAAGAGCGAGACTGTGATGTCATAATAGAGAAACAGCGGAACTTTGACGGTGGGAGCCAGTAGAATGTTCAGCTTCAGTGAGGTCGGAAGAAACGCAGTGTTACTGTCCCAGACAATCTCAGAATGTGCTCCTCTTTTCATACGAAATACTCTCTGTCGATATTCTATTAATTCTAACATTCTGTGTGATTAAAATATATATAAAAAAACGAGTCATAAAATATATACACATAATACGTTTATACAGTTTACAATTTTGTATTTTGCAGACGTTTTGAAATCAAAGCAACTTGGAATTAGTGTATCAGTCAAGTTTATAGTTGCAATCTAGGTTCCAATCTAGGCCCAAAGTTTAAATTTCAGTATAGATGTTTGCAGCTCCTGTTAGTCACAGTCCTGTGTGGAAAGATTGTTTTTATATAAAAACACTCAGGATACTGCTATGGAGAAGTGATACTGGAATTGTTCTATTAAAAGCAAAAAAACAAACTGTCTATGAATCAACCTCAAATGCCCCACTTCCCCTCCTGGGGTTGTCATAGAGACATAATTTATTTATGTATTTGTTTGTTTGAACTCGACTATTACATAAAAGAGAGAATCGAGGGATGGTTGACCATGACGTTTTTAAAAAAAACGTCACAAACAAGGCACATGAATGTAAATAAGGTGTCTCATTGTGTTTGGGAGATCTCAGTGAAATGGTGCCATTATCGGTGTGCGGCTGGAGTCTTGCCTCCTGAGTCTGTCATCCTTTTCATTTCCCGCAAGTGGTTCAGCGTCAGTGGGATCTGTAGATGTTTCATCATGCACAGAGCGAAAGAGAGAGAGAGAGAGAGAGAGAAATGGTTTGGGGCCGTATAGCTTTCAGTCTGGATGTCTGTCACTTTATCCCTTTTGTGATGTGAAATGGTCGTGTGTGTGTGTGTGTGTGTGTGTGACCTCTTTCTCCTGCGTTCTAGGGATAACGGGTCAGAAATCCACAAACAGTAGCTGGAACTGAAATGCCAGCCTTAGGGATTGGATGACCTGGTCACATGCGTACGGTGTATGATTAATGCCTGCGTGTCGGGTCAAACATCACCGCTCTGTAATGCTCATCCCATTACAAAGGATCTAGTTTTGATTACGACGGTATTTCATCGTTCAGAATGTGGTCTTTTGTAGTCATGGAAAAAACAGAGAGCTATAGGCAACGCACATGAAGGAGAGAGGGGGGCGGGACAGTGGAAAGGAACGGAGCTCTGTACTGAGGCCGAGAGGGGCGGTTCTTTAGTGGCCTTTAGTGAAGCTGAACATTCTGTCAGTACGGTCGCGTTTAGTTCCACTGCTGTCCCTATGACATGACCGTCAGCCGCGGTTTCATGTGTTTAGACAATGTGCCCTATAGCTTGTGGGTAGAGGGGAGAGAGAGAGAGAGAGAGAGACAGACAGACAGAGAGAGAGAGTGTGTGTGTGTGTGTGTGTGTGTGTGTGTGTGTCTTGGTGTCACAATCAGAGTATTGTTTAGTGTGAGGCAGTTGGAGGGGAGGGGGGGTTGTGGAGCTCTAGTGTTGACAAGTGGACTGAGAGGGGGTGTTTGTTAAAGAAAGCCCACTGAGGAGCTGCAGTTAAAGCAGAGCCCTGACCTTACTTGTCTGCAACTCTCCAGACTCCAAACAACTGAGGCTAGTGTGGAGGGTCTCGTGAGTCTGTCTGTCTCTGTGTGTGTGTGTGTGTGTGTGTGTGTGTGTGTGTGTGTGTGTGGGACAAACAGGCTACCCTAAGTCTCCCTCAAGCCCGTTTTCACAAAACAAACACACGCACACAAATATGTGTGTACACAGATGGAACGCGGGTCAAAAAGTGAGTCTTGGGCGTCCTAATTATACTCCTAAGAAAATGACATTGTTGTTTTGGCTCTCTGTCGGGTCTTGCCCAGTAGTGAGCAAAATATGTAACCGCTCTCCCAGCCACGGCGTGTCATGGGTTTGTTTTCTAAAGCAGCAAGTCCGTCGCTTTTGTCCTTACAGCGAGATTGTTTTCTAATTTTGTTTTGGTCTCATTTATTTATTTGTATTTATTTCTGTTTCTTTCAATATTTAAATGTTATTGTTGCGTGTAGTGTGATGACCAAACGTAAGCCCTGAAATCCATACCTCTCCCTTCGTAAGCAGAACTGTTCCCTGGCCTTTGGTCTTTGATACGATGCTTTATTACAAATCTCTCCCTGTAGTAAAAATAATTTAATGCCGTTTTCCATACACGTCGTCATACAGTCATAAACAGACAGAGAAGTCGGAGTCCGTGTGTGACTTACGGCTGCTGGGAGTTTCTTTCCCATCCTGCAAACATTTATACACACTGAATGAACAGGATTCAAACAGGATTCAAAGACAGGGAGAATCAATTCTCACTGTGTTTGTGCTTGTGTGTGTGTGTGTGTGTGTGTCTCCATCCACACGCACACGCGCATATGTGTCCATGTCTGTCCGCGTGTGTGGGTGTGAGTCTGTATGTGTGCGTGCGTGCGTGGAAAAGAAAACAATGTTCTAGTCATTGGTTCAGGGTTCTGGTTATAGGTTTGGTTTCCTCTGCTGCCTGGGGCGATGTTTTTTTTTTCTCTTTTTTTTTTGTTCAGTGTTTTTGTGGGGCAGATGAATGAATGAATGGATGGATGTGTGTGTCTATCATGTTTGTTTTTCTTCTTCTCCGGCAGGTTCATGGGTGTTTGTGTGCAGGAAGGCCAGCTCCATGCCCTAACGGAGGTAAGAGACAGCCCCCAGCATGTCACAACATGTTTACTCTTCACTGAGGTCTTAAGGGAGCGAACAGCACACCCCCCCCCCCGCATTGTCTTACACTGTTTTATCACGCAAACAAGTACAAACAACAACAACAACAACAACAACAAAAAAGCTTTCAAAACCTTTAGACAGATTCAAAAAAAGCTTACTTTTGATAAAGCTACAAAAATATGTGTAAATTAGGATTTGAATGATTGTGGTCAGCATTGGCTAAGACACATGTGGAAGACCTTGTCCAGGAGACCTGCTGCCCAGCTCTGCTGTCTGTAGACCATCGGCTAAATATAAACGCCATCCTGGTATGTGATGCTGTAGGAGTGCGGTTAATTAAATGTCCGGTGTGTGTGTGAATGTGTGTTTGTTGGATGGAGAAGAGGCCATTAAAGGATACTCTTTATAAAAAAAAAAAAAAATGCACAAAGGAATGTAACCTTTAAAACCAACATGTCAACACAGGCCCATGTGACCCCCGCCCCCCCCCCCCCCCCCCCCCACACACACACACACACACACACACACACACACACGCACACACGCACACACACGCACACACACACACACAGCATTCAAATTTCCCAGAAATTCTCTTCTTGAGAATAAAGATATGAACAGTTAGCGTGAGTCTATGGAATGAGGTTTTGTCATGTTTGGTAAAGGAGTGGTAGTTCATACTTGCATCGTGTTTTCAGTGCATGGCCCTGTATGTATTCACACACTGCTGTATGACCGTGAGCAAGCGACAGGGTTGAAACCCAATAGTCTGTCTTGCTGTGTTAGTAAGGGCGGTTGGTCTCCTCAGAAACCAAGAACCAGTTTTGATAAGCTTGGTTTGTCACAGAGCCTCCTCTGTGTGAAATTTGATCTGGTTTCACAATGTACAGGGAAGATGCAGATATAGCTTTAAAAACAAAGGATATGAAAAACATTTGATTCAGAAACCGTTCTGTTCTGTATATAGTTTTAGCTGTACTTATATGTTCTCTCTCTCTCTGTCTCTCTCTCTCTCTCTCTTTCCTGTTACGCATTGCATTAGCTTTCTAACAGCAGTTTCTGGAGGTACTGTGGTTACTATGGTGATAGCTAATATGAAGATCAAAATAAACAATGTACAAGGGTATTGAGTTTTTTTGTTTTGTTTTTTTTTCTTTCTGAGCTTTCAATTTCAGTCCTAGCAGAATGTGGGGAATCACCAGAGGATGCAGTTGTTGGTGCTTTAGGCAAACAGGTCGTGCAACACAGCTAACGCAGCCGACATAACTATATGATTCATTAGGTCTACGTGAAAAACGCATCCAGAGCAAAACACAGGCTTGTCTTTGTTCCAGGGGGGGAAGAGTTTCATTTACCAGCAATTGGTCAGTTCCCTCAGGAAAAGCCTCATTTTGAACTCCTGTGACTCTGTGTGTGTGTGTGCGTGCGCGTGCGCTTGTGTGTCTCCAAATAGATAACCTCGTGCTAATGATTGACCTTGATCAGGCCAGGGAAAAGACTTAGCAGGGCATCTTTAAGGGCCAGAATGTGGCAACTGGCATCTGACTCATGTGTGTGTGAATGTAGAGACAAGGCCAACCCCCCCCCCCCCCCCCCCCCCCAGTGAGGTTGAAAATGTGAAAATACCCGCTTGACTCTTGTCTCCTCACGATCTCTCGCCCCTTACCCGACCTTGGTAAATATTTAACAACAATCAGTTTTGGTGGTTTTTCACCCCTTCGTCCTAGAGTGTGTTACACGATCAGCCATTAAACAAAAAAAAAACAACCACCCACAAACACTTTTCATTCGTTTCGTTCTTCAGAGTTTCTCCTCCGATTGGTCCTTAAACCTGAGAAAGATCAGCAAGAGGAAGCAAAGCTCCTATTGGGGTCAAAGCCAAAGAGCCTGTTCTCTGTTTGACCCATTGACCTTTGCTCTGCTTTCGTGGTGCCTGATACACGTTTGCGCAAATGCATTAGAGCAATTATAATCACGGATAATCCCAAACCCTCAGGGGGGATTAGACCATTATTCCAAATGGAACGCGAGCACTGTGGTATTCCTACTGCTGAGGAAACTACCGGGGTCCGTAGTTACACGGGATTAGGAATTTCTTACAGGTTATGTTGTTTTTGTTGTTGGTGGTGTTTTTGTTGCTGTGGCCAAAGTTGTCAATTTGGATAAAACTTTTTTTTTTTTTTAAAAAAACGTTATGTAATATCTTCAGATACCTAGATGTTTTACCTTCTGAATGTGTGTGTGAGCTCCCCCCTCTCCTTCAGGAGCCATCTCTTCATCTTCACAGTGGCGTCGTAGGCTTTTTGCTTTTTTTTTTTTTTTTTTTTTTTTTTTTTTTTTTTACCTTACCCTGTTTTTAGCCTTGTTCCAAATAGTCTGTAGACCCTACTGTTTAACCAAAGGAGATTAGCTGTGCGCAGTCACGCACCAGTGACTTGATCGCCTCAATCAGCCCAGACTATAGGCCCTGTTCCCAGCCCCCTGGATCTCTCCTCCAATCAGATCGCTCCGTCAGCGAGAGCCAGGAACTGCTCATCAGAGGAGATGGGGGGGGGGGGGGGGGGGGGGAGGGGGATTTGTCTGATGGTTTTAACCCTTTCGAGAGGTTGGGCAGACGCCAGATGCCAAGGAGCTCAGCAGGAATGGATGGGGAAAAGGGCGGAGTTATCCTTTTTTCAGCGTCCCGGTGTCTGGGGTTGGGGTCGGGGGGGTAGAGAAGGAGAAGACTGCCCACTGGGAAGACTGGTTGATTTCAGTGGGGTGGTATTAACCCTGTGGCGTGATAGGGCTTTAGTTAAGAAGGACTGCGCCCATACACACACACACACACACACGCACGCACACTCATGCACGCACGCATCATACACATTAAGGGCCATATTTACAAATGGTATTTGCACTTCTTAACATTATTTGAATGCACACTTACCAATAACTTACCATACCCAATGTGATTGGTCCTTCACAAATACCATGATCAGTCAATACGATGTAATGTTCATACCTGCGTTTTCTTTAAGCAGTAGCAAATCTGGCCTTAAGACTGCATACAAATGCATTGAAGCCCAGCCTTAAGCGCAGAGGAAGTTTCTCTATCACGACTATCATCTCTAATCGAATTTCCTTCTTGCTTTTTACATGCAAGGTTACTTCACTTTTTTTTTTTTTTTTTTTAATGTCTTTCTAAAACCAACACTAATAGTTATGTAACACTCGGCATCGCAATTTAGCGTGTTGCGCCCTGTATCTACTCATATAGAGGTAAACAGGGTGAAAATAGACGCGCCCAAAGTGGAGAGAGAGAGAGAGAGAGAGAGAGAGGGGGAGAGAGAGTGGGGCTGTAAATTTAGAATCTGATATATTAGGGTGTCAGTCGGTCGGAAGCAGGAGGTGCAGGCATATTTACCAACACTCGCTGCACCTCCTGTCGAAAATAAACATTCCATGACATCCTCGCGCCGCTCTGTCCTGACACATAGGCTAACCTCGTAGGTATGACAGGAGCCGCTCCGCTCGGGTCGGGATCATCTAAACAAGCCGAGAGTGAGCTGGTAATTACTCTCCACAGCTGAACGCCGTTTAAATAACTTCTTTTAGCAAGGTGTGGTTGAAACGCTTGATCCTAAATCTGAACTGTAGTTCAAAGTGCGCGTTGAAAATCGTTAAGAGCGCGGGTTTTGACACCCCCCCCCCCCCCCGCGTTCAAATTGTTCAGCACGAGCCGCTCTTTCGAACCTTTTTTTTTTTGTTTTTTTTAACCAGCGTCTGGTATGTGAGAGCAGACCTGCTAAAGGGGATGTCTGACAGTTGATTTTTGTCGAGAAAAAGCGGACTGAGCCGTCGTCCCGTCGTAAGCTTCTGCATGAGTAAGCCGTAGTATTTGGAGCAGGCGGTTTGTATTTAAGACACAGCGGGTTAATCTCATCGACTCAGATTAAACGGTAAAAGATACTGGGCCGCATTGGAATAGATAACCGTTTTAGAGAACTGCTCGATTTACAGTTTAAACCAGGCAAAGATTCCGGTGACCTCGCATGATCCCGGTGTATTAATCTCTTTTTCCTTCCCTCTTTCACACACACGCACGCACACAGAGAGAGAGAGAGAGAGAGAGACACAATGAAATGGTGAACTTTTGATTGTAGCCTGAACAGTGTAAACCACCTACGAGCCAATTAGAAAGACAAATAACAGATAGTCATTTGGGGTCAACTACAGAGTATCAAGACAACGATTGCCCACGTACTCCAAACCACAGGGCTCCAGATTCAGTTTGGTGGGCCGCTGTTTATGTCCAGTAAACACTGTGGTTGCTGATCGGCTAAAGAGAGCGCACACGGCCGTTCCCCTGGTAAAGAGCGGGCTTATGACTAAGAGGCAACGACAAAAGAGACAGTAGAGATTTAACGCAAAAGGAATGAACCAGGGCGAATGAACCAATGATCCACTAAGATGGCTGATGGATGGCTGATTGATTGACTGAATAGATAGATAGATGGATGGATGGATGGATGGATGAATAGATAGATACACAGATGGATAAGTGTACTGTCATGTATTAACTGTCTGTGGAATGCACTCATACTCTGCCATTCTCACTGAGAGTCTGTGTGTGACATTAAACAGCTGACTCATGTCAGGACTCCTGGGGGAAGGTTAGCTCACCGGGGAGGGACGTCTGCACGGTGAAACAGAAGGCCTGCGACCAAACCCCCCCTCCCCCCCTTAACAATTTCTGCTCTTCTGCTGAATCTGCCCAGCGTGTGTCCCTGTGTGTCTGTTGTCATCGTTCAGCTGTAGCGCTTACTATATTTAGAGCTTTCCGCAGTAAATTGATTCGGTTGGTTGCTTTTGTTTCCACCGAGTGCCGTCCCCACGAGGGTCGAGCCCAACGGCTGGGGATTTGTATACACGTCCCCGATACAGGTCAGAGATGGTCTGCAGCGCTGGGTGCTGTGGCGTGTGATTGGCTGGCTGTGTTTGCAGGAGAAGAGGAGGGGAAAGGTTAACTGGTTTGTGTTTTGTGCGAGAGAGAATTACCTGGCGCTTTATTTCACTGCCGTGGAAATTTGTTACAACAGTAAAATTACAACGAGAAGACTGAACGTTTCAGCTGATAATGTTTAGGGTGTTAGTGTAGTTTATGGAGAAACTATCAGTTAAAACATCCAGACTCATGACTTAAGACTGTTTTCTAATCACTCAGGTGATGTGGACTTTGGAGTTTGGTTAACTTGAGATAACTTGAACTCGACGTGAGAGTTAAATGTAAACTGTAAACTATTACAGTGATGTTAAAAACACTGGGCGAGCTCTTTGGTTCTTGGCAACAGTTTGACTCATCAGGCACGTTTAAGCTCAAAGTGCATCATGCCATCTATTTTCTGTCCTCTCTTTGCCTCGGTGTCTGTGTCAGTACATTAATGGCGGGAACCTGGAGCAGTTGTTGGACAGTAATAAATACCTGAGCTGGACCACCAGGGTGAAGCTGGCCTTAGACATCGCCATGGGCCTGGGATACCTGCACTCCAAAGGCATCTTCCACCGGGATCTCACCTCCAAGGTACTGAACACAGACACACACACACACATTCACACATACATATACACACACACACAAACACATAGACACACACACACACCCACCGGAACTCACACTCTCTATCACACCCACACATATACATGCATGCATGTTTGTACATACAGACACACATACAAGCAGGCAGTATTTCCCTCTCTCTCACTCTAACCATTCTAGCTGTTTATTTCTGTCTCACACACACACAAACACAGACGCACAATAAGTTTCTCTCTCTCTCTTTCTCTCTCTCTCACGTACATACACACTCACACACACACACACACAAATCTGTTTCACACACACACTCACACACACAAACACACACACTATTCATTCTGTAACATCTAAATGTGTTGAAAGAGTCTGAATTGTTCTGTCAGCACATTAAATGCAGGGTTTTTTTTCCCATTAGAGCACCCACCTGCTCTGGGAACACACTGTTTCCATACCTGTTCCCTCCCTCTCTCCCCCCCCCCCCTCTCTCCCCCTCTCCCCACATTCACATCATCACCATTTAAGATTGGCTGAAACTAAATCTGACCTCACAGTCCACAATGGAAACACAGTTTTGAAATATTTTACACTGGAACTAGAATATATTGTAATCCCTCAAGTCCAGTGTGCCTGCACAGGATTGAACAACATCTATCTTTCTATGTATCACATCTATCGACATGTATTACATATGTGTGTATGTATGTATGTGTGTGTGTGTGTGTGAGAACATTATCACAGTACATGGTGTGTGGTTCGGTGACCCTGCTGTTCACTCTCCCTTGGCAGCATGTTGGCATGTCGGTCGAGGTTCTTGTTCGAAATGCCAGTTTCTGTTGCCTCATAACTCAGGCTGTTCTGAGATCAGTATTGACTGATACTGGATGTGATGCCTGTGAGGGCTCTCTCGACCTCCTGTCCAGACTTTATCACTCTGTACCAGGGAAGATTTATTATGTGGCTGAGGGGTATGATTGCATGTGGGCGGGCGGGCTAGAGGTTGGGTCATGTTTTATGAATAACACGGGTCACGTCTGTTTTTGTTTGTCTCCCAGAACTGTCTGATCAAATCGGACGAAAACGGCTACACGGCCATCGTCGGAGACTTCGGCCTTGCCGAGAAGATCCCCAGTCACGAGTGAGTGAGAGACGCGACCGTTTTTCCCCCCCGGACGTTCCGTTCCGTTTCTGCCCCCGCGATGGCCCCCACCCGGCCAAACCAACATAAACCCACTGTGGTGATGTTTCTAAAGCGTAACATGTATGGGCAGAGCCCCTCTCCTCTCCACTCATACACTCAAGCAGATCTGGCCTAAACCACATTTACCCCCAGTCATAAGTTGCTTGGCCATCAGGGTAGATTAATGAGTGAATATGAGACACCATCGCTGCTTCTGTCCCTACATCCCATAATTAAACCACGCTGGCTGAGGGTCCTTATGTTATTAAGCATCTCGGAGTAAGATCTGATCTGGGATCAGCTGCCGCCTGGCACAGGCAATTGTATTTCTTCGGAATAGGAAAGACAAAAACAGATCCTAGATCAGAACTCTTTTTGAGATGATTTTGATATATGTTCGAGAGAGAGAGGGAGAGAAAGAGGGAGAGAGAGAGAGAGAGAGAGAGGAGGAGGAGGAGAGAGACTAATGTGAAAGCAATAGAGTGCAGTCAGTAACAGAGAGCTTATGATAGTTTGACTGGAACATGCCGTCCTGAGGTCAACTCTTACTGCAGCTAATTATACCAGATCAGCTCAGAGTGAGTCTCTCACTCTCACTCTCTCTCTCTCTCTCTGTCCCTCCCTCCCTCCCCCTCTGTCTCACTTTATCACCCCCACCCCCCTCGCTTTATCAACACCCCCCCCCCCCCCCCCCCCCGTCTCTCTCTCACTCTTGTTGCTTTTTGATCAGGTTAAAAAATGACTAATGGCTTGTACTCAAGTGTGAACTTCTTAGCACATAATTGCGATGATTTTCAAAACTGTTTGACAGTTTGGTTACTGGAATTTAACAGAGTGTTGTGAACAAATACAGAAAGTGCTGTCTTTAACCCATGGTCCTGTGCGTGCGCGTGTGTGCGTGTGTGTGTGTGTGTATAGGTCTGATGGTGAAAAGCTTGCAGTTGTGGGTTCTCCGTTCTGGATGGCTCCAGAGGTTTTGAGAGACGAGCCCTACAACGAAAAGGTAGGCCGCTCCTCTTCACCCACAATGCATCAGCACACTCGCAGAAACAGCAGCAGTGGTTCCAAGTCAAAGCCAGAGCCCCAGTTTCTGGTCTAGTGTGAGTTTGAACTCTCTCTGTCCTCTCAGGCCGACGTCTTTTCCTACGGCATCATCTTATGTGAGGTCATCGCACGGATACAAGCCGATCCGGATTTTCTACCCCGCACCGAGGTGAGTCCTTCCTCCGTCCGTACGGTACACACGTGTGTGTGGTGTATGTTTAGGTATGGTTGGTAGTAAGCATGTACCCTGCAGTGGGGAAAGTGTGAGGAGAGTTGAGTGTCTGTCTGGTTCCGGTCTGATAAATCAGGTCAGCTATCTCTCAGTCATCTCTACAATAAACTGAAAATCGTGGAGAGCATTCCAAACATTTTTTTTCTTTTTTTTTTTTTTATTTGCTCTTGCTTTTGTCATCGTTATCTTTACCTCTTCCCCTCTGTATCTCTCTCTCTCTCTCTCTCTGTCTCTCACTCTCTCTCTCTCTGTCTGCCTCTTTTCATCTCCATGTGACAGAACTTTGGCCTGGATTATCACGCTTTTCAGCACATGGTGGGAGATTGTCCTCCTGACTTCTTACAGCTTGCCTTCAACTGCTGCAATGTAAGCATACACACACACACACACACACACACACACACACACAGACAGAGAAGAACAAGAGAAACAGCTTTATTCCTATCGCCCTTGTCTCTTAGATAACGTCTGTGACGGGCAATAGACCAAACTGCCGTCTGGATAAAGACTCTGAATTCAGTTTGATCAGATTACTCAGATTACTGATCTGAGATCAGTTTTCACCTTTCACAATCCTTACAGACACATTTGTGTAGACCATTGGGAAACTGATCCTCGATCAGCACTGTGACGGCTGTAACCTGACACCGTTGCATCTCTGTCCGTTACAGATGGACCCAAAGCTCAGGCCTTCCTTCCCAGACATAGTGAAAAAGCTAGAGGAGATCCTCTGTCGCCTGAAAGCAGAGGAGTCGGAGAGAGAGCGGATTCACATCAACTCTGAGATGGAGAAGAAGACCTTACCCAAAGGTGAGTCAGCCTGGGCACCCCTCCCTCCCTCTTTCTTTCTTTGTGTTTTTGTTTTTTTCCAGGATGTTCTCCATATCTCTGCATCACTGGAGAGACATGAAAGAGCATCCTTAAAGGGGCATTGATGGAATTAGTCCTCCACACACACACACACACACACACACACAGAAAGCTCGTTCAACCACCCACCTCTGTAAATCCGTTTCAGTTAAGCAACTTTTTTTCCCCACTTGAGTTTCTTTTTTTTCCACTTTAGTTTGGAGATCAAGCTTCAAAACACAGATAAAAGAAGAACTTTAAATTTATTAAATCGCACTAAGTGCCATAAATAGTGTAATCTGGATAACTATCCATTTCACAGTCTGCTTCTCTCCTAAAGGAGGCCCAGTGTTGTGTGACGGAGAGGTCTGTTTGATTTAAAAGAGTCGTCAATGATACTCCACCAGATGAAAGCTCTCTGTTTTGCTACAGCACACCTGTCTCTCCACGCACTGAATGACTTACAGATGCAGCTTTGATCTGCTGTGAAAACGACTGCTTGTTTTACAAGCAATAAAATCTTAGCACGCCCATCGACCGACAAGTGTGTGTGTGTGTGCCTGTCGGTGTGTGTGTGTCTGTCAGTGTGTGTGTGTCTGTCTGTCGGTGTGTGCGTCTGTGTGCGTGTCTGTGTCTGTGTGCGTGTCTGTGTGTGTGTGTGTGTGTGTGTGTTCGAGTGTGCGGGCCAGACTGATACCCGCTTAAGATCGCGCCATCCGACACCTCGTTTCCACGTAGCACCCGGAGCCGTGGGGATTTCTTGGAACGAGGAAGCGGTAAAGTGCTGGATGGCCGTGTGAACGCGGAGGATGTGTCCCGGCGTAATCTGCTGGCCCTGCACATCTGCGGGTTTTTGGATGAGTCGAGCGGACAGGCGGAGGTGTCCTCCTCTTAATGAGCCTGAGAGGCCCTGGCTGTTTATGTAACACAGCGTGTCTGCCAGCAGGGCTTTGGTTACACTAACCCTGTTTAAAAAAAGACAACTCACATACTCTGATTTCCCTCTTGGCACTTCTGTAGGCATGATTGTAGCCATAGAGGGGAAAAAAAAAAAAGACTTTGACCGCGAAGACTGGTCGAAAGTTGAAGCCCAGTTTTAAGGTGACATCTGTCGATAAATCATTCAGTTTTAAGGTGACATCTGTCGATAAATCATTCAGTTTTAAGTTGACATCTCTGACCATGCTCTGTTTGTGAGCAGGTATGTTTGTTTGTTACTTGAAGACAGCTGGGGCTTACTTTGTTTTCTGAGTCTTTGGGGTTTTTTTGGGGGAATTTCTTGTTTTTGTCCGGCCGTGCTTTGTCATAATGTTTTCGTTGCCTCTAAATGGTATGCTCGCGACATTGTTCTCATGGTATGTGTAGTATTTCAGCTTGAGGCCTGTGTCATGTTTTTGTTTGCGGGCTGAAACCCAGCATGGGTGAGGTATGCAGAGATGTGTCTCTGGCTCCCCCTGGTGGACAGAACAACACACAGCCATGTCTTTAACTCTTGTGTGCATACTCCACAGTTGTCTCTGTTTTGTTGTGATTCATTTGCACTCACGGGCTCTTCACCCACTTTGTCTTTCTCTCTCTCTCTCTCTCTCTCTCTCTCTCTCTCTCTCTCTCCCCCTTCTTTTTCTTCCCATAGGTGATAAGCTGCAGGGTATAAAGAGGTCAAACCCTCTCGGTCTCCAAGACGACAAAATCCCGCCCAAATCTCCTCGTCCACGCCGCAACATCTGGCTCTCCAGGAGCCAATCGGATATCTTCTCCCGTAAGCCAAGCCGCAAAGTCAACGTCCACGACCCATACTACAACCAGGGCCCGAGGGGGCTGACGCGAGGGGGGGTCCCCAAAATCAACCCTTTCAGTGCTCGGGAGGACCTCAAAGGGGGCAAGATCAAATTTTACGACATGCCCAGCAAATCTGTATTTTCGCTCATGTTCGATTTGCACTCGCCTCACAGCAGCCTGGCGACGACCCAGACTCCGCCCTACCCGGGCTACGCGGCCGCCCCCTCCTCCTCCTCTGCCCCGTGGCCCGAGCAGTGGCAGTTACCGGGGCGACAGTGCCGATCTCTTCCCGTCTCTCCCCAGCCGCCTCTGGCCGAGGCCTTCTTCTCCTCCGCCGCCTCCAAAAGCGAGGCGGGCCAGCCGGGGACAGAGGGGAAACAGAGGCCCCTGAACAGCTGGGCTAAGAAGTACTCGGTGCCGGAGATCCCCCCGTATCGGCCGCGGTCCGAGACGGGGGAGTCGTCGCGGGACAGCTGGACGTGTCCGGCGTCGGACGGAGGAGAACTGGAGGCTATGGACTGCTCCAGTAGCAGAGGGAGCCCGGCAAACGACTTGGACTCACCGTTCAGCCTCCTGCAGAACGGGACCGTGGACAGACTGGTCACGTGTGAGGACATGGACGCCGAAGATCAGGAGGACACGTTGAGTTCGTCTTCGGTCAGCAAGAACTCCCTGGGCATCGGTTTGTCCGTGGAGCCGCAGGATCTCGGCACCATCGTCCTTACGTCCTGCAGGTCCTCCAGGTCCCCCAACGTCCTCTCCAGGTGTGACATCTGATCGGCCAGGGCGGAGTCAGTCGCGTCCGATCGCTCAAAAGCGAGCACCGGGGGACGGAAGCCGGATTCTTAAACCGAGAGAGACCCTTTTGAGCGTCGTTTGGAGACGACACTGATGTCCGTCGACCGTGAAGGGAGGTGTGCTCCGTGGAAATCAAACCATCTGTTTGAGGATTTTTTTCCTCCAGCCCCAATCGATGAACACACCTGATTGACGGCCTCAGAGAGTTTCTGAAACCTGCAAAATTTGGGTGGATTTTCTTCTTTTTTTTTTTTTCTCTCAAAGAAGCGAGTTGGTTAAAATGAGAGTAAAATCAGGGCTAGGACAGGGCCTCTCCTAGGGTGGAGGTTGATTACGCCCCCAGTCTAAACTGATGCCACACAATTAAGAGATTACATTCAGAATTTAAAAAGGTGTACGTGTTCTTGTTTTTCGGAAAGAAACAAAGGAAACCCGCTACACTGAGGGTAAAACAGCATTGAGAACTGGATTCTGAGGTGTAAAAGCGTAGATTCTGAGAGCATACTTATTGTGAGTGATGTGTTTTGACAAGCTAACAGGAGATCAGACTGAAGACTACAGTTTGTTAAAACCTTACATAGAGCCAAGGGCTTTGGTTAATCTAACACAACTTTACAAGTTTGAATGTACTATAGGTTCAGCCGCCCCCCCACCCCTCCCTCCCTCCCGAAATAAAGCACTATTGAATTTTCTTCTATCCAGCAAGGCACTTTGTCAGGCTTCTGCAGTAAGCTAAATGCTTTTGTCTCCCTTAACGTATTTATTTTGACTGACCGGTGGTCAGAAATATAGGGATTCACAGAAAAAATAATTAAAAAAAAAAACAAAAACAAAAACATAAAAACAGTAAACATAAGCGAGTCAGGTTTTTTGCTCAAGGATGTCGATAGCTCAGATGTGTGTGCGTGCGTGTGTGTGTGTGTGTGTGTGCGCGCGCGTGTGTGTACAAAGTTTATGAAAATTACTGATGTGTCTTCGCTTTCAAGTTTTTGCACTGCACAGGGCTGCCAGCTACATAACTACCGATATTTGACATTAACATTCCAAACTCACCGGTCGCCTGATTCACTCGTTGAAAGAGAGAAGTCTTAGCCTCGAAAGCTCTTTCACAAGAACTTGACAGCGCATCAGTCTCAGGAGAACATAAAAACGGCAGATTTTTTTCTTTCTCTTTTTATTTGCAATATATGACGACGTGACTCAGTTCTGTTTTAAAACTGCTGTCAGCGACTCCGTCGTCTCTGTACGCATGCGTTGTTTATCAGTGACTAGCGCTGTAACTGCAATGCGCAGCCAATCTGCGCTCGTCAGGCAAAGGTCGTTTTCACCACTTCACCTACCGACCTCCACGTACTCTGTCAGGTCTTCTGAAAAAAGTCCTTGTCTGTAAACTACTTAAAATGTAAATTGCACTTGAAGTTTAAAAAAAGAAAAAAAAGTTAATGGGTTGAACTTTTTTTTTTGTCACTACATTTCTATGCAACAAATTTAACCGAAGCAGGATAGTTTTACAGAGAGGATCTATTTTGCTATTTATGTGGAGAACATAATGAAACAATTTTACTATGTCTTACTGCCATGTTTTTTGTGAACTTTGTGTAAAGCATGTTATTAATAACTTGATTAATGCTAAGGACTGATTTCTGTAAATGTATAAACTTTGTTTTTTGTAGTTTTTTTTTCTTCCTTAAACAGTTTTTTCTCTCTCTCTCTTTGTCCTGACTGTTCTCTGAACACAGTTTTGCTTTGTAACAGAATCTGAGATGTAAATTTCAACCAAAGACAGACCAGGACTTTTTTTTTTTCGTAAAGCTTTAATTTTTTTATGTTATACTTGCATGTATGTATTTTTGATCATTTAAAAAAAATAATAAATTGAAATTGTCTCATTTCTAAGATGACTTAGAAATGGTGTGGATGAATGAACCACATTGTGCCGAAAAGACTTGTCTTTGTAGAAGTTTTCTTGTCGTAGCTGAAAATGATTTCTTAAAGCCACACCTGATTGAACAGGTGTTGTTGCAGATAGGTTCCTTACATACAATCAGTGTTCAGACTGATGGTGCCTTCTTATTAGCCGAGTAGGACTTTTCCTAAGAACTGAGACCAGTCTCAATCTAAACACACACACACTCACACACACACACACACAAAAAAGCAATACAAAGACCAGAGGTATTACGAAACGTAATTTTTCCTTTATTCGTCAAAAAAAATAATGTGAAAGTGGCTGAGGATTTTCACTTCACGCTGTGTCCTCCGTTTTGGTTCTCTCGGCCACTCTTCCCCCAGACAAAGTCCATCTTGCGCACGTGAGCTTTCGACGACTTTGAGAAGGTGCTTTTGGCCACGTGCAGAGGCACTGACTTGCCGCTCAGGTAAAGCTTGTTCGCGCACCCGGGGACCCAGGACTCCGGGTTCGACTCCTCTGGCTTGGCCGCGAGACAGCTGGCGAAGGCGAAAATGTACCCGGTCATGAAAGCGTCAAACCCCGCCCTGTGGGTGCCCCCCTCCAGCTTCCTGTCCTTCGTACCGTCCCCCGTCTCCGGGGTCAGCGTCGCGCTGTGGGGCCCGTCGCTGGTGTCCGGCTTTGACTCTGAAACGCTGTTTCTGTTCTCTTCTCCGGCCGTTGTGTTCGGCGGGTTCTTATCCGCGGCCTCGGCTCCCGACACAGGTTGAGGGACCGGGGGACCCGTTCCCGTTCCCGTCCCCTCCTGGTCCTGCCGCTTTTCCTCTTGCTCCATGTCCTCCACGTTTGCCCGTTTGGAGTCGGGGGAGGCGCAGCGCTCCTTCTCCACTGGCGCGTTCGCCTCCTCTTGCACTGCCTTCTGTTTCTTCTTACGTTTTCTCTTCTTCCTCTTGTCCTCCCTACTCCTCTCGTCCTGTTGGATGATCAGGTCGGTGTCATGTGACATGGAACACCGAGAGCCGTTAGGACACCACCCGTAAGCCTGTCGAATAGAGCAGAATAATCGTTCAAAACTCTATCGTTTCATCTGTGAGGTTAGAAATGAATACATTTTTATATAGCTACCCCAACACTGTTGTTTCCTGGGAGTGTGAAACTCTGCTGGAAAGGAGGGATTCTGGGAGGCTCCGTCACAAGGCTAAAGCAATGTTTATATACTCTCCACAGAGTTAATCGTCATGACGGTAACATTATCATATGCTATGACAGATGCAAACACTCTGGCCTGTGAATCAAAAAGTCCTGCTGGTTTCGCCTTCTGGTGAAGGACTAGATTTTCTACACGAGAAATGAGGGTGTGTAGCACATAAGCTAATTAGTGGCATTTGGGACCCTTTTTTGGTCTTTGTGCTTATTGTATATCTGCGTAGGTTAGATGATCTCACACATGCATAGAGCTGCATGTATAGCGTGCACATAAGAGGGCTGAGATGAAATGAGTGTGACGATGTTCTGGCCTTAGTCCTGGTCAGGAGAACATTTGGGTGAGTTGAAGGCCCGAGTTGTACAGGTCAGCTTGGGACCCTCCACCACCGTTTTTTTTTTTTTTTTTTTTTTTTAAACCTTAACGAAACGTCGACTGGGTGGTAAAATACTCACAGAGAACTGGACACAAATGTTCTGGGGGGCTTGTTGGCTCTGCTGGTCTATGCAGGGTCTGTAGTCAACGTAGTTTTGCATGTGTCCAGCGTAGTTACAGAATTCCAGAAACATCCGAGGTCCACTCCCACCACCCTCGATGGATCTGGAATTGTCCAGTTTACTGTGGAGAGAACAACAGAAGCAGAAGCTAAAGCACATGAGGATGAGGATTTACGTACGAACCCCTTAGACGACGCTCCCCTCACAGGGGTCCTTCTTTCCTAACGCTTGACAGTTTCTCGACGAAAAGTCGTTGATGTTGACCGTATACCTGTGGCTTTATATCAGTTGTTTCCAACTGTACAACACACCATTTCTTGTAAGCGTATTCCAGGTAGGAGGCCGTGTAGCGCAGCTCGTACTCCGTGGCGTATTTGGTGTCGTAAACGCCGGAGGGAAACATCTGGGACAGGTCGGCGGTGAAGGTGCCCAGTTTCTCTGGCAGGTGAGCGTAGAAGCACTGGTACAGGAACACCATGTCAATCAAACCATTATGGACCACTAAGGGCTTACTGGCCCGGAGGAGTTCCACGTATAACGAACGCATGTTTATGCCATGGGCATCACCCCCCTGAGAGAGAGAGAGAAACAGACTAAGTTAAGTGAGTACTAACGTAATGTAAATCTCTGTGATTGCACACACACTGAACAGTGAGCAGTGAAATTGTCCTCTGCATTTAACCCATCCAACACACGGGTAGTGAACACACACACTAGACGCAGGAACAGTGGGCAGCGCCCGGGGGGGCATTGGTTAAGTGCCTTTCCCAAGGGCACGCAGCCGTGGATGTCAGTCCTGGGAATCGAACCGGCACCTGGGTCACAAGCCCGGTTCTTTAACATCTAGACCACAAATGACTACTGTCTAGAGGTGGTACTAGACACAACAGTGGATGATAAGTAAGACCATAAGAATATGTTTTGATTTTACTGATTACTGTGTTGCGGGAGAGTCATCATGTGAGCATTTCATTCAAATTTGACCAAAGTGATTTCTTTTACCAACTGAGGACAAACTAGCTTTCCAACGAACACCATTAATCACCACTATCACCATTAACACAGATGGATCCAAACCTTATCGTTGCCTTTATAATGCGGGATGCCTTGTGCATACTGTTTGTTGAAGTCAAAACCATGCTGAACCAGGAACTGCACTGACTGGGGTTCGATGATGTATTCCTCTGTACACAGCAATGTTAGGTTGTAAACTTGGACCAGGTACGTGGTGTCCGCCTGCAAAACGGGAAATGGGAATCGTCACACTTGTCTGTCACTGTTTTATCAGACCTTGGCCCAGAGCGCGTAAAATGGGGTTTTTTTTTAGATACTTACTTTGTCATCCAGTTTCTTGTAACAAGCGATGCCCAGTGACAAAATGGAGCGTGTGCGAGCGGCATGACATATAGCTTTATACCTGTCCTCAATGGACCTACAAATGAACATATCACAGCAGTGAACACACACAGGAATCCCAGACTTCCACATCTTAAATTCTCACCAGTGAGAAAAGTGCTGCAAGTAGCCTGACTCTTAGACATTTCAGCAACAGTTAAAAAAAACTGTTGTAAAAATTTTAACACCGTTAGAGAACTATAAAATGACAAAACTCAGGGATAACGTACTCAGCTAGTAGGTCCTTCCTTGCACCCAGACCACTAAGTTCCTGAAAAAGACAAAGGGAATTATCAATACTCATCCAGCTCACCAATAATTTCCATACTTAATTTCTCTTTAAACGTATGCTAACATGAGCCGTAGTTGGCTACATCAGCGCTGGAGTCACTAGTTGGCTTACAGCCAGTGCACTGGTTTGATTACAATTAAGAGTGGTCACTCTCACCGTATCCAAGGCGATGAACGAGGACGTTTTAATGGCTAGCACCATCGCAGGCCATAACTCCTTGAAATTATTGCTCTGGACGTCAATAACTGGAACTGTCATCGGCGATGTCATAGTTAGCGTTTCTTAGAGTTCTATCTATTTCACGAACCAAGGACAAAGTATGCAAGTCTTGCTTGTTTACTGAATAGAAACGTGACTCGGTTTGCGCAGTGGTGCAAAAAAATGTTATATAACTCTTATAAAATCATCGTTTGTGTGAGATATAATCGCAAATTTATTATGCACAATATGAAATAGCTGACAAGACACCCTTGGGTTTTCAGAGAAGAAAAAAATTTGAAACCGTTCAAATACTGAACCTTCAGGTGCGCTTCTTTGCAGAAACCTAGCTAACGTTAGCCACTACATGTGGCTATCTGTGTCTTCAGCAGGAAACGACCGCATTTGCTACGCATCCCTCTTAAGTGCCCTCTTATCACCGTGTTCGATTACTTTGTTCGGTTTCCTTCACTGTGGTGAATCCCACTGACAAAAATATAAGTGATAATTAAAGGTTGTCGCTGTTCAAGTTTCACATGTGAGTTTATGAAACTAATATACGTCATTAAGCGGTAAAGGACCTCGGCAGGAGTCTTCGAATACACTTTTAATTATACGTCTCGTGTAAAAACTGTGGTTTTTACATTTCCGTACGTTTCAAGAACAAATTCGATTGAGTGTCGTTCACAATCCGCTCACATTTCTCGCTGATATTGTTGCAATCGGCCTCTGTAGAATAACTTTCTTTTCAGGCACATACACAGACGCTTTACTCCACTGACTCGCCAGTGGCCCTTATCAGCGCCATTTTGGCTCAAACAAAGTCGGATTTCATTTATATCTAAACGGCTTTCTTTTCAATGTTGCTCTAAGTATTTTTAGACGACAGTTGATGTAGAGAACTGATAGCCAATATATTCGGCCTTTTGAAAGATTTTATACTGTTTATGATTCCAGTGCCAAGTTATTTTGACACGTTTACCACCAGCAAAAGACTAGCATTAGCTACGTATCAGCGTTAACGTTCACTTAATGCTACTAGCTCGTAGGGCTAGTTAGCCAGTTCTCTCGAGACATTTTATAATCAACTAAATTATGGGTGGATGTTCTGCTCCAAACTGCTCTAACTCTACAACAATAGGAAAACAACTCTTTCGCTTTCCGAAAGATCCTGTACGTATGAGGAAATGGCTTATAAACTGTCGGCGTGACTTTGTGCCAACCCCTTGCTCCAGGCTGTGTCAGGCAAGTCTGGATCAATTGTTGTAGTTAGCCGACACTCGCATAAAGTTGAGTTTATAAAGTTTGCTGTTTCGCACATGTTATCTGAGAGCGAATTATAATTTGCCTGTATAGTTTTAAAGGATGTCCGTCAGGCATTAAACTCAACTACTGCACTGTATGCATTAATTGTGTCGCTTTGCAGGACCATTTTGAAGAGAGTCAATTTGAAGAAATCGCCAGATCGCCAGCAGGGGGAAGGAAACTCAAACCGAATGCTATACCAACCCTATTCAACGTGCCTGACCCCCCCTCACCAATCACACCACATATTGTATTACCAATTAAACACGAGCCAGGTAAGATTTTTTTGGTTTATTTTATTAAAGGCAGTTTTAGCGTACCGCGTTTGACAAAATAACCAGCAAACCACGCTTTTCTTCAATTTCAAAATACGAGAACTCAAATTTTAGTCGTCAACTCGATAGTCAAGTGTTATCATAATTTGAACCTGGCTCTTGTTAAACTTCCATTCAGTGGAGAAGGACCTGAATGTTGGCGACCATGGTTACGCTCGCAGGCAACCCAAAGAGGATTTAGAAGACGAGGCAGGTCTTCAAAGGGCTGAAGAAGAACGGCCTTGTTCTCTCTGTCAGCACTACAAGACCCAGCTGGAGCAACAGCAGCAACACATAGCCAGACTCCAGAGAGAGGCAAGTGCTTCCATAAACATTCATTTATTTTTGGTTCCCTCAAAGGGACCTTTTGTTTAAACAAATAAAGAGATGTGGAGACAGCTAACCTTTATGGACCACACTTGTAATGGGACTATGTCCTTAGTCATTTTCCATCTTTATATTATGTGTTGTTTAACTTTTTTTTCTTTCTTTTTTTTTAAAGATAATGTTTATTTCTCTAAAGTCGCTAGATGAAATACCTCCAATAACAACAGTACACACAGTCTCACCTAAAGTACAGAAGTGTACTAGGTTATCTTATCCACATTGTTGTCCTGTTGCTCATCCGTAACGTGAAGTCTCTGTCATACAGGCAGAGGATATGAAAAAGCGCCTTCAGAAGCTGAATAAAATCGAGAGGGGTCTGCAGATGTTCCTGTACGAGGATCAGATCCGGGCCCTCACTCTGGCCAAGCGGTCCCGTCGGGCCGTTTGGTCCCAAGACACTGTCCTGACCGCTCGCAAGATCCGCTGCGCCGTCGGGGTCAAAGGGTACGAATTTCTCCGAGAGCTGGGATACCCGCTTCCTTCCTACAGGACTCTGTGCAATCGCCTGGAGCCTAAGATGATGGTGACGACCAGCATGCAAGAGGAACTGGCTGAGCTGGGGCTGGGCATCCTTACCGAATGCAACGGGTCGGAGGGAAACGCAGCCAATGACGAGGGACTTATCGGAGTGATGACATGAAAGCTGCGTGTTTTTTGTAATTAGGTTTGTCCTGTGTGTGTGTGTGTGTGTGTGTGTGTGTGTGTGTGTGTGTGAATGACTTAATTATTTCTGGTTGAAACACGTTGGCTTGGATTACACGTCAGAAATGAATCTATAGCAATACATTCATGCCATGAGAAGAAAGTCGGGAAGCATTTGCGTGATTAAGTTATTTTCAGCTGCTGTCTTCTGTGAAGGTTTAACTGAGGTTGGTCATTCAGTTGTGTTTCATTCAGTTGAATTTTTTTTTTTTTTTTTTTCATTCAAGGAGTTAGATAGGTTATTAATGACTTGCTTTCCTTTGAAACAAAGTCTTGCATCAATAACACATTAGTTGAGTGTTGAGAGGAAAGAGGATGTGGTTGTTTCTTTTTTTTTCTTTTTTTTTTACCCTTGCGTTTTTGACTGTACAGGACCTGTCGATGCAAAGTCAGTAAACACCTGCACCCTTTCACAAATGAACTTTAAATAACTTATCAGCCACAACAGCACACCGCTGTCCACCAAAAAAAAACACACACACACACACACAAAAATTCAACCACTGTGCAAAGTTCAACAGCTTCACTAGTCATGTAGTGCCACAGAACTAAATCATTTATAACTCTTTCCCTCGACTGAGGGTAAGTTTCCCTTTGTGTTTCATGATATTTACTTATTCCCTGTTCTTTCTGTCAGGAGAATTGAAAGGTAAGTATTTGACAGTGAAATGCCCTTTGAACCGTTGGTTGGTTTTTTTTATAAAAAAAAAAAAAAAATCCTCCTCTGCCATAGAGACTCATGCTGGATAGAAACCATCGTCGTTTTGTCAAAACTGCCGAAGAAACAAATTGTTCATCACCGTGTTGCTAAATGCCTTCAGTGAGACAAAGATAGCATTCTGAGAAATAAAACATCTCCTGGGAACTGAGCGGTGTTGTCTTTACTTTGGCTGTCGTATCAGTGAAATGAAAAATTCCTTTCATGTGACATTTTTGCTTTCTCTTCCCTTTGATGTAGTTTAACTACCAAATACCAAAGTTTTTCATGTCTGGTAATTCTCTCAGACTCTGAAGCGCTGAAACGTTTAGCTTCACATTATAGCCTTTCAGATTGAAGTCTTCTAAGGTGCTAGCGCACAGAAATTAAATATGTTTCATTCATAGGAACACAGAACAAAAAAAAATACATTTCACAGGAAAGATAAACATTGGAACAATTTTCCTCTTATGAAATTTGTTCAATTTTTAATGTCTCCAGCAGCCAAACACTTGAAGTTAAAAAAAACAAAACAAAAGAAAACAGTTAAACCACACTCTGCATAGTTGAATGCACTCTTGAAGGGTTTTTTTTTTTTTTGGATGTTTTACTAAAGAATGAATGTTATGGGAGTGGTAATATTTCATACGGTCTTTGAGGGAGGATGAGGAACTCAGACGGTTGGACCCAAAGCCACACCGTCCCAGTGGTGAGCTGTCAGGGTGTCTTGTGCTCAGTCACACCCCTGTAGGAATACGCTTCGCCTTGTCCAAAGACAGAACCAGGCCCGTTTCCAACCCCACCTGGACTCTGGCGCAATCAATCAAAGGACGCAGCTCACAGGGCTTTTGTGCAACTGCGATTGATTTTTTTTTGCGTGCCTGTCGGTCCTGCTGGCTAAATCGGAACGTTTGAAATATGCGCTTCCTGAGATCCAAATGCTTCATTCAGACAAGACAAGATGTACGAGGGGAAGAAAAGTTTTTGAAATGATCATGTGTGCGTATTTGGAAGGGGACATGTGGGACTCTGTTGTTTATTGATGCATTCCTGCCAGGCAAAATGTGATTGACAGCAGAGTGGTAACTGATGCAGAAACTGCACATTGCTTTGTTTATAAAAACAGAGGGAGGGGTACGCAAGGTGTAAGGTTCACCCCCTTGCGCTTTTTCTTGCCCTCTGCTTCAACGTCCAAGTCACGAGTCATTGGTTACAAAATGTTTGGACATGAAACAAAAAAAAAAAGGGACACACACACACACAGTCAGCTAACTGGGACCTAAGTGGTGTGTGTCCAGTGCGTCCAAGGTACAAATTCCTCCAAACATCAGCGTAGCGGTCAAAACAAGTTTAAACAGTTTCCTTTTTTCATCTTAATAAAGCATACAACACACTTCATGTTTACACAGACACGTAGGAACAATTCATTGTCATCAAGATATTAATGGTTCTTTTCTTTTGCATTTTTTTTCCAAGGTTTTCACCTCGTCCACTCTTCTCAGTTGAAGATGAATCTAAAGGGCATTTACCTCTTGACTCGCTAAACGCTTTCCACCGCCGTCTTGCTGTGGTTCTGTAACACAGATTATACGTGGACATTAGGCGAAGGTTCACTGACCAGATTTCAAGGTAATCCTAGAATGAAGAGATCACATGTGCAGTGTGGTCAAACATGTGTGTAGTAAGGCCAAACTCCTTTCCACCACCTCATTGGCTGCCTCTGTTTGTTCAGGGCAGGATGAACCTTTAAAAAGTGCTTAGTAAACAATGAAACTTGTTTTTGCATTGATCACTGAGAGGGCTTGGAGAGAGGTTTGTGCATTCTTTGCATTTCTGACTGAACATTTGAGAAGTGCCACAGTTTTGTTTAGTTTCAATGCTAGTTCTCACATTAAAAATTTTAATAGTATTGTAATTGGCCATTGTGTTCCTCAGGATCAATACTGTATCATAAAACAAGGCAGAAAAAATGCAGAAAGAGTTTTTACTGTAACTGTTGTGGGAGGTGTGGTTTTGTGCTGTAACTTTTGTGGGAAGTGAGGTTTTTTTTTTTATCTGTACCTGTCGTAGGGGTGGGGTGGGGTTGCTATAATTGTTGTAGGAGGTAAGATTTTTTTGCTATAACTGTTGTAGGAGGTCTGGTTTTTGGCTGTAACTTTTGTAGAAAGTGAGGGTTTTTTTATCTGTACCTGCTGTAGGAGGTGAGGTTTTCTCCTGTGCCCGCTGTAGGAGTTGAGTTTTTTTTGTTTTGTTTTTGCTGTAACTGTTGTAGGAGGTGAGTTTTTTTTTTTTTTTTGCTGTGCCTATTGTAGGAGGTGAGGTTCTGCTGCCATGATGCAGGGTCTTTGGGCTCTGTGTCTGTCGGCTCTCCCGGCGTTGCTCCTGGCCTCACCGCTGGAGGTGGAGGGAGACAGGAATGCCTCGCGGATCTGTAAGCCTGCTCCACGCTGGGACATATCAGGACAGGCTCCCATGTCTGAGCTACAGGGGAAAGTGGTGGTCGTCGCTCTGCTGAAAGCAAGCTGACACTTCTGTCTCACGCAGGCTGCCAAGTAAGAGAGAGAGTTTGTGAGTGTGAGTGTGTTTGTGTGTGTGTGTGTGTGTGTGTGTGTGTGTGATACATATGTCATAGGCAGCTGTGGAAAAAAAAAAATCAATAATGTTAACTATAGACCACCACTTTTTGCCAATGCTTGAGAAATATTCCTAATATCATAAAACTTCACAAAAACTGTTTTTCAAAGGACCACTGCAGCATCTAACTCATCCACTACACAATTTAAGAACGATTTCACCGGCTACACATATTAAGATTACATTTTCTGTGTGGAGTTTGCATGCTGCAGTCCAAAGACACGTAAATCAGGCAAATTGGAGGTTCTCAATTGCCCCTAGGGTGTGAGTGTGTTTGTCTGTGTGTCTGCCCTGCGATGGACTGGTCACTTGTCCAGGGTGTTTCCCTGCCTTTCGCCCTATCAGCACTGGGATAGGCACCCTCCGCAACCTAATTAGGATAACGTATTGATACGGCTATGCTCTATAACTGCATTTTGAAAAATGAACAGAAAATTGGCTTGAATCCCTGGTCATCGAAATGATTATTTTTTTTATTTTTTTTTTCTTGCCTGTGAAAGAATAGGGAACCTGCGTGACAAGCTGGCCCGCGGCGGGTTGACCGAGGTGGCGTTTCTCATCGTGAACGAGCAGGCCGCCGAGTCCAGGGCCATGTACTGGGAGTTAAAACGCAGAGCGGCTAAGGACATCCCAGTTTACCAGCAGACTCCGCTGCAAGACGACGTCTGGAAGGCCCTACAGGGAGAGAAAGATGACTTCTTGGTGTACGACAGGTATAAAACCCTCACTGTGGTGGACTTCTTAAGGTGCTCTATGACAGACAACACTGTTCAACTGTTAAAATTTGCAGTTTTTAGAGTACAACAAATATAAAATCTTTTCTAAACATAAAGTACAGACATAAAGTATTTACCAAAGAAAACCTGCCCCTCTCTTGTTCGTTTTACCCCATCCTCACATCTCTCCCCTCTCATTCATTTCACCCCATCCCTGTGTGCCCCCGTGTGTCCCTGTGTGTCCCTGTGTGTCCCTGTGTGCCCCTGTGTGTCCCTGCTCCCTGCAGGTGTGGCCTGCTGACCTTCCACATTGTTCTGCCGTACAGTTTTCTCCACTTTCCGTATGTAGAGGCAGCCATCATAGCCACTTACGTCAGAGACATCTGTAACTGCACCGTAAGTTCACCTCACCTAAATACACATGCTGAGTTAGTTCACATCGCCTAAATACACACGCTGAGTTAGTTCACATCGCCTAAATACACATACTGCGTTAGTTCACATCGCCTAAATACACATGCTGTGTTAGTCCACATCGCCTAAATACACATGCTGCGTTAGTTCACATCGCCTAAATACACACGCTGAGTTAGTTCACATCGCCTAAATACACACGCTGAGTTAGTTCACATCGCCTAAATACACATGCTGCGTTAGTTCACATCGCCTAAATACACATGCTGTGTTAGTCCACATCGCCTAAATACACATGCTGCGTTAGTTCACATCGCCTAAATACACACGCTGAGTTAGTTCACATCGCCTAAATACACACGCTGAGTTAGTTCACATCGCCTAAATACACATGCTGCGTTAGTTCACATCGCCTAAATACACATGCTGAGTTAGTTCACATCGCCTAAATACACACGCTGTGTTAGTTCACATCACCTGAATACACATACTGAGCTAGTTCACATCGCCTAAATACACACGCTGAGTTAGTTCACATCGCCTAAATACACATACTGCGTTAGTTCACATCGCCTAAATACACACCCTGCGTTAGTTCACATCGCCTAAATACACACGGCGCGTTAGTTCACATCGCCTAAATACACACGCTGCGTTAGTTCACATCGCCTAAATACACACGCTGAGTTAGTTCACATCGCCTAAATACACGTGCTGCGTTAGTTCACATCGCCTAAATACATGTGCTGCGTTAGTTCACATCGCCTAAATACACACGCTGAGTTAGTTCACATCGCCTAAATACACACGCTGTGTTAGTTCACATCACCTGAATACACATACTGAGCTAGTTCACATCGCCTAAATACACACGCTGAGTTAGTTCACATCGCCTAAATACACATACTGCGTTAGTTCACATCGCCTAAATACACACCCTGCGTTAGTTCACATCGCCTAAATACACACGCTGAGTTAGTTCACATCGCCTGAATACACACGGCGCGTTAGTTCACATCGCATAAATACACACGGTGCATTAGTTCACATCGCCTAAATACACATGCTGTGTTAGTTCACATCGCCTAAATACACACACTGAGTTAGTTCACATCACCTAAATACACACGCTATGTTAGTTCACATCGCCTAAATACACAAGCCGCGTTAGTTCACATCGCATAAATACACACGCTGAGTTAGTTCACATCGCCTAAATACACACGCTGAGTTAGTTCACATCGCCTGAATACACACGGCGCGTTAGTTCACATCGCATAAATACACACACTGAGTTAGTTCACATCGCCTAAATACACACACTGTGTTAGTTCACATCGCCTAAATACACAAGCCGCGTTAGTTCACATCGCATAAATACACACGCTGAGTTAGTTCACATCGCCTGAATACACACGGCGCGTTAGTTCACATCGCATAAATACACACGGCGCGGTAGTTCACATCGCCTAAACACACACGCTGTGGCGACCTCACAAGAGCAGGTTTTGCCTTCGTTTAGGTCGTATTAAAAACATACAAAACCCAATATAACGCAATGACGCCTTGTTCTATATACAGATTAATTAGACTGTCTTTTGCTGTCTTTTTTTCTTTCACATGAAGTCTGTTTGTCTCAGAAAACTGGAACTTATCTCTTTATCTCCATTGTTATTATTATTATGCATTGTTATCAAATCCATACATTGTTTTCTGTAACACCTAAATATTGTCCCTTTTTAGCTGAACTCTACTGCTGCTGTCAACAACACGTTGCTTATGGGAGAGAAACTCAAAAGGTCCAATGGAACTTCGCCTGTCTCTCCACACCCAAACACCCGACACACACATCATCACCACCACGAACGTCCTCATAGTCATTACCTGTCAGAGGCCCAGGGACATGGTCAGGGGAACGTACACACAGCTCATGATTCCCAAAGTCATGACCACAGTGAAAGCCCAGAGGGTCCATCTGCTAAGCTCTCTGTATAGCCTCGCTAAAGATTCCCCGCTAAAGTTTACCATCGTCCCCAGGCACTGGTGGGCAAGCCTTCCACTGCAGACTTAGTACCAACAGAACCCAAAACACACCTGTCCACGTCCAGCAGATCAAGGCCCTGTGGACCCTGTCTGTAGATGCCTGAGGGGTCGACGGCCCTGTGGACCCTGCCTGTAGATGCCTGAGGGGTCAAAGGCCCTGTGGACCCTGCCTGTAGATGCCTGGGGGGTCAAAGGCCCTGTGGACCCTGCCTGTAGATGCCTGGGGGGTTGTCGGGAGGTTGGCATGATTAAGTCTGCAGAGGAAGGCTTGCTCACCCATGTCCTAATGTTAGTGAGTGGAGGTTTTATTTTAGGTTTGGTTTGACTGTAGCTTGGACTTTTGTCCTATGATTATATCTATATGAATATGTATTCTGAATGAAACGTGCGTCATCTAGCGTTAACTTTTACTCTTGGTCTTTTTCAGCTATCATAATTATAGTATTATATAGATCTCTTTGATTAACTGTCTCACTTTTCAATGTTATAAACCTGCTTTGGACTCAAACTGAAATCAGCAATTCATATCACACTTTTGGGTGTTTGGGTGTGTGTGTGTGTGTGTGTGTGTGTGTGTGTAGCGGGGGGGGGGGGGTCACGTGTGAGTGTATGTGTTAGTCCTGAATTTCTCCTGGCTGCTCTTGATGAAGTGTGCACTGTAAACCTGACTCTGGTGTTTGTACACGGATGCCGAGCTTGTTCCGTGGGGGAATTTCTGAGCTGGAGCGTTCTTCACACGTAACTGATAAGAATGTATTGGACTAAGAATGTACTAGAAGGGTCTTAATTATATAACTTGTGTTTTTGAGTCTGAAGCTTTGTTAAGTGAAAAGGGTAGATTGTAATAGTGTACAAATTTTCTGAAACCCTAAAAGAAAATGTAAAAAAAAAAAGGGGGGGGGCAACATAAATGTTTATTGTTCCATTAGGATCCTGAGACACCAGCAACTGTTATTATTCTGACCTCTTCCATGAACTGAAATAAAATGATTTTTGTCCTTTTGTTGTCTAAAATGTTGCTTCATAACACATTAATGTACTAACATTGTCATCTGATCTGCAAAACAATTTTTTTGTTTGTCTAAATGTTAATAACATTTTATTAATGCAGACGTTTGGTTTATCAGTGTTTTTGTCGCACTATTTAAAAAAAAATGACATTTGTGTTTATACTAAAGGCATAGGATTTACAATTTCATTCATCACGAAGGGGGGCTTCAGGTGATGATCCCAAAGCCGGGAGATCCGGCTCTTGTGCCTTGAATAAAGTCAACCATCTGCTTATGCCCATACTCGCCGATTGTCACAACGGATTCAAACGCATATTAACCTGCTTGAGAACTCAGTTATGTTTCTAGCTCGCGTGGATATTTGTTTCTCTCAAACGTAATAGCTCGAACTAGCCCATATAAGCAAAACATCCCCCTTTTTTTAAAATAGGATTAATTGTTAATTACTAATTTCTCTTCTTTTGTCTTTCAGTCATTTAAGAACGACTATGCGGCCAAAACAGTACCGGTCTAGTGCGCTCTCTAAATGTCATTTTACTTAATTTAATTTAAGGCGGACGTTTCATCGGTTTGACTCTTGATGGTGCAGATAAATTAATCAGACTATCTTTCAGCAAAACAGAAGAGGAGACTATACAATTAACAACGTCTTCGTGTCTTACTTATTTGACATTAAAACGTGTTTCCATGCAGTATTTTTTATGATGTGCACATTACTCGCAGACATGCAATTCTCGAAATAACGTGCGCAGATTGAAGAGGCAAAGTTGTGTAAAGGATTGCGTTAATCCTACTTGAGGCAGTATGCTCTCAGTAAACTACTTATCGTATTCATGACCCAGTGACTTCTGTTAAACGCGTGTCTCGGCGTTGTAAGTGCAGAATTTTTCATGTTTAGTGGGGGAAAAATCGTATTAAAACGCCCTTCTTATTAAAACACAGGTTAGCGCGCTGTCGTTTTGCACGATACTCGTCTCGTCAATAGATGGCATCGTCTGAACATCGTTGGACACTTGGATCATGAAGACAGCAATGGTGAGGCATTTGAATTGTCTTTGCGAAGAAGATACGGTAGTCTCCTTTTTTAACCCACAAATTAACCTTCGTAATCTATGAAACAGTAGCTCATTTTGATGACAATCTCTTAACACAGGTATCACAAACAATCTCCGTGTGGCAGAGACTCCAGCTTTTTTACTACTGGGTTTTAGAGAATGGAGGTATACAAAAATCCCATAGCCTTCCTGCTGTCAGCGCACTTAGCCAGAACCTTTTTTTGCATAAAAGAAACTAAACTAAAAATCAAGAATGACTACTCAGTTAAATCAACAACTACACATCATATATTTTTTTAGCACTTAACATGTTCAAAATCACAGTTTTAAAGCATTTTGAAGCATTCCTACCATGCAAGGCATTCTTATTACAAAATTAGTTCAGTCTGATATTCACACAAAAGTTATATTAGTACTTTGAAATATTTCATAAAAATACAATACCTTTTTTTTTTAATTAAAAGACTCCTATCAGTTAATCTGAGTAAGACGTTTAAAGGTGTACTTCTCTCCTGCAGACAAGAGGACAGATAATTGGTTCCTGGTCTATTCTCCTGTGCCAATCACGTGCATCTTTCTTTGCTACCTGCTTATCATATGGCTTGGCCCAAAGCTGATGGCTAACCGACGGCCAATCAGCATCAAACCTGTCCTGATTGTGTATAACTTTGCAATGGTGTGTCTCTCAGCATACATGTTCTATGAGGTATGGCAGACCAACACTCTCCTGTTATATTTTGGTAATATATTAAATTGTTTATTTACTGGAAAGTATTCCAGCACATAAACAAATAAATATATGATGAAAACCCAGTACCGGGTTCCTGACACCTGGTCCTGAAGGTCCAGGATGGTTTTTGCATTAGAGGTTGATTATTATCTTTAAAACAGCTGTGTACACTTTCCAGAGCTGGATTTTAAGGAACTGGGTTTAGAATGGGAGTCTGATGTCTGATATGGAGATGAGACAAGGGAATTTAAAAAAACAAAACAAAACAAAACCCTTAGGAGAAAACCGCAGAACAGATGACAGAAGTGACATTAGTCCATACAGCCTAAGTAGACCAAAGGGAGCTTGAAAAAAAAAAATGTCATGCCTTTGTTGTTAAATATTGGCCGGCCAGTATGCATCAGCCAACAGACTTGAAATAAACCGGGAACTGTTCTGTTTGCCTTCTTTTTATTTTACTTTGTCATCTATGTTTTATGTTGACCATGAATCTTTTCCTAAACATTTAGTGACTAATATTTTCCCTCTGTCATTCCCATGACAGTTCACAGTGAGTTCCTGGTTGGCCAACTACAGCCTGTTGTGTCAGCCTGTGGACTATGGCAACAGTCCGCTGGCAATGCGGGTGTGTATACAAACTCTTGTCATTAATCATCACTTTTGTTTCTTTCAAAAGAAGTCAGGGGTTACGTTTAGTAGTCTCTTTTTTTTCAGTGTCTTGTTTGAAGATGGTAGATGATCTGGTTCCAGGGATGATTGACAGTCCCGGGTACTTCTGCGTGTTCTAAAGAGTGCCGCGTCGCCGTGGTTTCAGGAATGAGAACATGTAATGATGACTTCTGTAACAGATGATGTTACATGCCACAGAGTGTGTGTAACATAGTGTGTGTCAGGAACGTGGACAGGACCTTGACTGCATGACTGTGTGTTGTTTCTCTCTTTGCTCCTGTCCAGATGGCAAATGTGTGTTGGTGGTTTTACTTCTCCAAAGTCATTGAGCTTAGTGACACAGTGAGTATGATTCTATCTATCTATCTATCTATCTATCTATCTATCTATCTATCTATCTATCTATCTATCTATCTATCTATCTATCTATCTATCTATCTCTCTCTCTCTCTCTCTCTCTATCTATCTATCTATCTATCTATCTATTCAGTTCAATTCAATTCAATTCAATTCAATTCAATTCAATTTAATCCAATTCAATTCCACTTTATTTGCATAGCGTTTTTCCCCCCATTTTATTTGATTATTATTTTTTTTTTTTTTTACTATTAATGTTGTCTTAAAGCAGCCTCATAGAGTGCCTGGACCCCCAGTGAGCAAGGCCAATGCTCTCTCTTTCTCTCTCTGTTTCCTTCACTGTAAGATAGTATCACTGACCATTTCGTCCTATCCTGTGCAGGTGTTCTTCATCCTGAGGAAGAAGAACAATCAGCTGACTTTCCTGCACGTCTATCACCACGCCACTATGATCTTTAACTGGTGGGCGGGAGTCAAGTATGTGGCCGGGGGACAATGTGAGTCACACTCTTACAGGAAAAAAAAACAAAAACAGTCACATCGTGTCTTATTGTGCTGTTTCCTCATGTGTTAGAGTTAGAGGTCTTAAAGCAGGCTTACTGACTTCCATTCTGTGGTAATGTGCTCTTCTGGTAAAGTGTAGGTTTAGTTTTTTAGACTGACTTTAACAGTGAGGTCAGTTCCTGTCGGACAGAAGCGCTGTTTTGTCCCCGCTTGGTGGCGTCCAGCAACGAAAAGGGAAATGAACTCTTTGAACAGAATAAAGGCTATAAACAGTCAGGTGTGGGTTAGGCAGTTCTACAGCTATTTGGGCTCATGCAAATTCAGACAATTTTACATTTAGAGCCAGGGGTTGTTATAAACCTTGATACGAGAGGCTGTTAAAATACCAATACTACAACTACCACTTATGATAACAATAGCACAGGTGTACAATTGCAGCTACAGCGACTCCCATTACTGCCACTGCCACCTTTAATGGTAACGGTACTTTTTTATGTTTACATTGCGTCTTTAATCTGGTATGAGCTATCTAGAGCGGTTCCAGAGGACAGGCATGGGGAAGAACAAACTCAGATATACGGAAATAACAGCGGTGAAAAGGAGAAGTCAGAGGCATGAAAAGGGTGCAGTAGAATGACTTTATAAGCCGTGTTTATGAAGCAGATATGCTAAAGCTTGTGTGTAATTATTCTCGCACCGTTCAGGAACAGCTGCGTTCATTAGAAGGCCTGTGAAAGTCTGTCTGAGCGTAACTGAATTTGTCTCTCGTTGTTGTCCCCCCCACCCCCCACCCCCCCGTTCCCGCCCAGCCTTTCTCATTGGTCTAATTAACTCTCTGGTCCATGTGGTGATGTACTTGTACTATGGCTTAGCCTCACTGGGCCCCCACATGCACAGATACCTGTGGTGGAAACGTTACCTCACCTGTCTACAGCTGGTGAGTCCCTTTAATGCCCCACACACACACACACACACACACGTACACACACACACACACACACGTACACACACACACACACACACACACACACACACACACACACACACACACACGTACACACACACACACACACACACACATACACACACACACACACACACACACACACACACACACACATACACACACACATACACACATACACACACACACACACACACCTCTTCATGATACCACTAACTGCCTCTTTTTCTCAGGTAGTAACAATAAACACAATTAATATCTTTGTAACATCTTTCTGTGCAGAGCTGTGCATCTCATCTGAAAGGAGTTTACGTTATAAGGGTGAACAACACAGCCCGTACAAAATGAATGAACTACCTCATGAAGGATAGTCGTTAGTTAATGCAGTGAAAGTGGAGATGCAGAGGGAACGAGTGTGAAATCATAAAAGTAATAAAGCAATGAAAGGCGCAGGGATGATAACGCATGGCAAATCGGCCAGCGTTCCATGAAGTCTCAGAGTGTTTACACGGAGTCTCACTGGGCGAAATATAAATACACCACCGACAGGTGTTATTAACCATGTGTCAAAAGAAAGCATGTGAAAATTGAAGGAAACACACACACACACACACACACACATTGGTATGAATGAATAAGATGAGATAGATTTAAAAAAAAAAAAATCTATATGAGAAAATAAGGGCGTCTCTCGGTGGACCTATCTAAATCTTTGGGTCTTAATTCATTCTCTTATGGATTTGTTGTCAGGTGCAATGTGCGTGCTCTCTGTGCTTCTCCAGGCTAATGAAACGCCCTTCTTCAATAAGCCTCACCCAACTCTGTTCTGTATCTCCGGGTCCGTAAACCGTTCTCCGCGTGGGACTAAATGATTCTCATTCTCTTGTCTTTCACAAAGCTCCAGTTCTTCATCGTGACGGTCCACACCGCCTACAACCTCTTCGCCGACTGCGACTTTCCCGATTCCATGAACGCCGTCGTTTTTGGCTACGCGCTCAGCCTCATCGCGCTCTTCACCAACTTCTACTACCGCAGCTACATCTCAACGAAGGCCAAGAACACATGAGAGAGAGACACGCAGAGAAACACAAACAGTAGTCACACAGACGCGTTTCTAAGCTTTAAATGTCTGTCAAAATAGCACGTTTCTTGTTTTCTTTTTTTTCGAATGTCGTATTTGTCTTTGAATGTGCAGGGGAAAATAAAATGAGAATTGAGTGGTCTCTGTCTGTGTGTGTAAGGATATATCTAAGACCTGCCTCTGTACACCCTCCTCCTTTTCACACAGAGGAGGGAAGAACACACACACACACACACACACACACGTACGCACACACACATACACACACACACGCACGCATGCACGCACAGACACACACACACACACACACACACACACACGCATGTACGCACAGACACACACATACACACATGCAGGCACAGACACACACGCACGCATGCATGCACGCACAGACACACACACACACACACACATGCATGCAGGCACAGACACACACACATGCACACACGTGCACACAAATCAGACTTGCTTTGTGTTCTCTCTCTTCTCTTTCCCATCCCCCTCTGATTATTAGGGATGGAGAGCTTACCACGCTCTGGCGCTCTGGCCAAATTGAAATAAACCCGAGTGGACCTTCTGCACTTCTCTCTGCTTATTTATCTAATCTACTCTCCGTGACACTCCATTTGTCTTCCGACTCATTGGACGGAGAGCAGCCAATCACCGTTCAGCTGAAGAAGCGTCCCTGCCTCTTTTTTTTTTTTTTTTTTGCTCCTCCCACTTTTTACACTAAGTGGAGTGTCCATGCTTTCCTTACTGGCCAGACACACACACACACACACACACACACACACACCTGCTGAGAGCTCTGTGGTAGCTGCTGGAGTCTTGGTCTAGCCAAGCCAACCTTCCTTCTAAAAATCTGCTCTTCGTTTTTTACGAAAGCTTTTAATCCAACCCTTAAACACACACATGCACGATTCTAATAATCACGTGTTTTTCTGAAGACCCTCACTGGATGAAGTAAAGTGAAAATCAGACGGTATAAAGATCCAAAAGGAAGGTAGATCTCTAGGAGAAGACAGGGTCACCACAGTACTATGAGAAATCATTTTAAGTATCTGTATAAGTGTCTGTCAGTGTGTGGCAGCACCACAGGGAGGTATTGCACAGTAGACATACTCATATCTGTATGTCTTCCTCATGTCCATGCGTCCGACAGCACAGTGGAGGGAGTGCGTTCTGTCCATACCGTATGTATTTTCTCATATTGAAGTATTTCCATTTAAAAAGACAGCCTTGCAGATCTTTGCTGTAATAGGCAGTACAGCCAATCTGTTCCAATGGGTGAATTTGGGACAAGCCACTTTGCTGATTGGGTAGCATACCACCAATAGGATGAGAGGTCATTTATGGGGACATAACACATACCCATTAAAAGCTGTTTTATGGGTCATGGCTTAATTTTGCTGAGAGATTATTTGCCGGTTTTTCTAGAAGATTCCAGGCTCTGTTTCTAATATAGAAGTGTGTGGAAGTAATCATGTCTCCTATTTACATTTTGCCCAGACCTCAGGTTTTTAAAAATCTGCTTTAAAGAGACACGATTATATGATTATCTGGCAAAAGAAAAATGAAAAACACTTTTTTTCCCAAAGAACAGTAAAGAGCTGTGGTTTGGGGAATGTCATCTCCTAACAAAACAGCCAAAAAAAAGGGCTTTGATTCAGAGCTCACAGAAAAGAAAAGAAAAGAAAAGAAAAGAAAAGAAAGAAAAACAAAGAAAGAAAAAAGCTTGACTTTTCACTTTATGCAGTGAACGTGAGGAATCCATCGAGTGAAGACGCATATCTGAGTAAGCCGAATACCTCAACGCCACAAGCCTGTTCTCCCCTGTCTGTCACCTTAACGAGGCCAAAAAAGCAGCGGTTCCACGAGCTGTCTCATACCTGACCGAGCGCACCAAAGGAGTCTTCTTACCTGCTTAAACCGAGGGAGTCTCCCACAATACCTTCACGCTAGTTCATAACAGGGCGTTCTTGGCCCTCTCTCTCTCTCTCTCTGGCCCTCTCTCTCCAGCCTTCTCTCTCTCTCCCTCTCTCTGGCCCTCTCTCTCTCTCTCTCTGGCTCTTGCTCTCTCTCTCTCTCTCTCTCTCTCTCTCTCCGGCTCTCTCTCTCTCCCGTGGTTCTGTGCGGTAAATAGTCGACTGTTGTCTGCGCGTGACGTTAAATGTCACTTTCATCCGGAGACACTAAACGAAGGCCATCCTTTAATGCCGCTGTCACTTTAAATAGCAGCCTTGTCCCTTTCTTCTGTCACTCCTTTATTTTTATTTTTCTCTCTTTCTTTTTTTTTTTGTTAAGGTGCACAGAGAGAGTGGAGAGCGAATGTCCTTATTGAAGGATGACAGGAGTGTAATTGCTTGCAGAATAGAGGAAAAGATAAAAGAATCTTTCTCTCTCTCTCTCTTTCCCCCTCCTCTCACATTCTCTCTCTCTCTCTTGCTTTCAGATGATCATTTCTATGCCTTAGATGACTCTCTGTGCAGAATGGAACGGTGAGGATGTTCTCCATGCGCCACAGTTTTTTACAGATTTCAGAACATTAACCTTAGGACCTTATCGAGCTGGCGTGTTTGGCATCGCACTGTGAGACATTCAGAGAGACAGATAGATCGCTTTTGTCACTACGACAAAGACCCAAAGTTCCCTTTCAGTGGCATAAACTGAGCTTCTCTGAACATTGTAACTAAAGCATTGGACATTCTACAAGGCTCCAAGGCAGGAAGGTCAGTCTCTTCAGCCATCTTCAGTCATTCTTTAATCAAGTTGAACATTCTTCACTGAAGTTGAACTTTTTTTTTTTTGTCTTTCCCAAGGTTCCATACCTTCTTTTTTGTCTTTTTTTGTAATCTTACAAAATACACAGTGTCTTAAAAAAGACCAACAGTTTCCTGTGTTGGTTTGGTTACATCTTGCTCTGCCTCTCTCAGTGTGTGAGCTGTAATTTGTAATCACGCAGGGGGAGCACAGGTATCCTCAGTGCTGACTGTTGGTAATCACACAGACTGGGAAAGTGGCAGCAAATGAGTGTCTGATGAGGGTGCTTCAGGTGAGCTTTCATTTCCATACACACACACACACACTCACACACACACCCAGACACGCACACGCACACACACACACACAGACACACACACACACACACAAACACACACACACGCATACGCACACATGCACACACACAAACACACACACATGCACACACACAAAACAAGAGGTTAACAAGAAGGTTAGCAATCTTAGCCTGTGCTCTACACACATACACACACATACACACACACACACACACACACACACACACACACACACACACACACACACACTCATAGATTAGACATGAAGTGGGTGAAAGACCAAGAAATGTGAATGTAGAGGTGGGGGTTTATGTCGTTCTTCTAAGATCTGTTGAGGATGGAGACAACAATGTTAGAAAAACAGGGGCATAGTGCTCTCTCTCTCTCTCTCTCGCTCTCTCTCTCTCTCTCTCACACACACACACACACACAGGTCTCAGGTTTCTTCTGAAGGTTAGAACATTCTAGCACATTTCTATCTGTGTGTCTGTCTTTGCACAGCTCTGTTTGGGGACACTGTAGCATCAGGGCCCATTTCGTTCCTATTGATTTCATATGTCACCGGGGACAACGCTCTGTCCAGAACTTCCAGACTGACCCTTTGTTTGAAACAGGGAGAGCGTGCATCTGTTTCTACTACAGGCTGTTACAACATGCAGCGCTGTTTTAAAGTTCTAAAAGCATCAATATCATTAAGATTCTTAACAGTGGACCTGAGAGGAGGCCAAGCTACATTTATGCTTTGTACTTTGGTTTTTTTATTCCCCCTGTTTCGGCCTTGGCAGAGACAAAATCATTTCATTAGAATGGAATGGCATTTCATTACTGAATTACCAAAAAAGAGAGAAAGACAGAAAGAAAGAAAGAAAGAAAGAAAGAAAGAAAGAAAGAAAGAAAGAAAGAAAGAAAGTATGACTGGTCTCTTTGTTTTTATGTCAAAGATTTTTGTGGTTAGTTAGATTAGAAATAATGTGTACAAGGGTAAAAGATAAGTTTGTGTTCCCTGTGTGTTTGCGTGTGAATGGTAGACCCAGTGTTTTGTGATAAAGAACTCATGAATTTCCCGGCAGTAATCCGTAAGGCCGGTGAAGAAGGCAACGCAGCATACATCCCAGAGTTAGTCAGCTCAAGGATTGTTCATATAACCCATACCGGTGAGATTTCAATAATTAAAGGGGGTAAAAAAATGAAAGTATGGATGTACAGGGAAGACTGCACACATTTGGATGTAACCATGATAGTCTATAAACAGGTGTTAACAGAGGTGAGATCATCCTGAAACGAACCCACGTGCAAATTTTATTCTGAGAAACAACACCTGAATGCAGGAGATGAACCTCACAGTTCACGCTTGCCTCTCAGCAAACACACCACTGAGCTATCGAGATGATGATGAAGATGATGATGATTATTATTATTGTTATTATTATTATTATTATTTATTTATTTATTTTTGTGTGCAAATATACTACAAAAGGAAAGATAAGCCTAAAAAAATGGATTTAGGCAGTAAGTGATTTGTTATTTAACAGGGGGGCTGGCCCAGTGGTCACTGACACTTCACACTACTCTATATATAGTATATACAGGGGGATGGAAGGTTAATAAGGGGGATACATTTTGGTCATTTTGCTAACAAGGGAGATGACCCCAGCCCCCCCCCCCCCCCCCCCCCCCCCCCCTCCCTCTACAAATTGCCTACTCGGCTCAGGTACCGTCAGAATATGTTTTCTACATAAAGCACCAATGTGTTTCACAACACTAGAGAGGATGGGTGTCGATGCACTGTTGTAGGTATGAATTTTCATCTGTTTGCTTGTTATTGTTATGGACAGGAATAAGTACAGCTACTCCTCGCCGGGCTGTTACAGTACTTAGCTAAGGACAATCTTTGCTAGACTGTGTTGAGCTGTTAGCATTTGATGAAAACTAAACCATTTATCTGTTACGCTGTTCTCCTGCGTGCTCTGTCCTCTGGCTGCGGCTCAATGTTAAATCATCAGCAGTGCTGTCAGTTTCAGTTCATACAAACGCAAAGATAAATGTTTGTCTCTATATCTCAGTTACCTCCATCACATTAAAATCAAAGATTAATTGCCTAACCCACATAAAACCACAGAAATGTTTTGGAAAATCAGTGTTTTGAAAATCCTGGAATCTTCACATCACTCTACCTAACACATGGGCCTGTTGTTGTTACTGCTTAAACACTGCAAGTCTTCACGCAAGAACTTCTCACGCAATAATGAATTTAAAAAAAAGAAAAGAAAAAAGGTCGGTTTTTACAATGACAGTAAGAAAAGAAAATCAGCAAAGACTTTCAAAATGAGGAGCTGTTTGCGTTTAGGTGCACAGCTTCGGTAGCATGGCGTCTAACGGCAGAAAAGATGGTGCCGGTGGGCGGAGCTTAGCGGCGAGCGGGGTCTCTGAGGCAGCCGTCGGCTTCACGTCAGGGAAAACACTTCGAGTTAGAACGCGACTTGCAAACCTTCAACCTACGTTAACCTCAAAAGAATCTAATGTTTTGGTGAAAGCGTTAAGCTCTTCACTAATCGTTGGCCGATTCCAAGACCGTTTTTTACGAGAGTAGAGAGCGGCTCGTGCAGGCGGGTTCGGTTTAAGAGATGGACCGATCAGCCGACAGCCTGAGCTTAATGCAAGTTTAAAGTGTTGAAATCTTTTTATTATAAATGTAAGCTTTTAGATCATGGTGTCACTTGAATTGTCCTTCCAAACTTTAGGAGTTGAGGAGTTTCAGACGTTGGCTACATTTATCTCAGCAGGAGTTAAGAATACAGGAACCACCTCAGGATGTATTCACTGTGGCTGATTTGTGGCGTTATCTGAGGCCTGACTGTTTTACTTGGAAACTGAATCGTCTTTCTTTTTCAGATGTAATCAAATGACTGATGGTTAACAGATAGACCAGCAACCGTGTGGTTGCTATGGCTTCTCTTCAATGCTGTGAGAAGTTTTTTTTCCCCTCCTTTATCAGGTGTCCAGACCTTTATAACTCTTAATCTGTGAATAGTTACAAAGTAAAGTATGTAAAGCTGAAAAGGGGACTGAATTCATTCTACACCCAGCTTTCATCTCTAAAGGTCGAAAATAGTTTCACGCGCATTACGTGCATGACAGACGTTCCTCTTAATGGTGTACAGTATAGTGGCACGAATATCTCTATTGATTTTAGAACTGAATTCACGCGTTTTGTTTTAATGCTCATTAATAAGCCTGACTTCACAAAAATGTTGCGCTGTTGACAGTTTATGCTGTTTGTGAATTCTAACCACACCCGTGTGATTACACAGAACTCCCAGCATCCGTTTTGCTTTACACGTCCATATAAGCGTAACCACTACATAGGCTCCCATGCATGTAATTCCTCATACATTACACAAAGCTTAGACCGGTCCAGTGTGCAGGGTTTTTTTTTTGGTCTGTGTAAAATGTTGGGTTTTTTTTTTTTCTTTCTTTCTATTCCAAGGGCTTTGCTTCTTGGACTGATCCATTTCTCACAGTCCCCCCCCCCCTCTCTGTCTCTCTCTCTGTCCCTGTCTCTCTCTCTCTCTCTCTGTCCCTGTCTCTCTCTCTCTCTCTCTTTCATTCCTACACTTTGCATTATTCACTGTGACCTAGCCCAGGCGGAGAGTGTTTTGCCCGCGTCCTCCATTTAAAACAGTTTTTCTTCCCACGTTGCAACAAACTTTGCCTGACACAAAGACAAAGGACCTTGCAAACACACGTGCGTTTCCCAAGTCCCCTGCTATATTAAATATTAATGTCGGAATAGTTTCTTAGGCTCCCCAGGACCTGTGAAGAGCAAGCCTGCAGGCATCAGTGAGTTATGTGTTTTTTCCCAATGGCGAGAAGATTGTCAAAATCAATTCCACACCGCGCCGAGAAGCAACCCGGCGCTCAAAGCTCTATTTAAAGGGCTTGTTCCGGCGCTAATGCTAAAGAGACTTCATTTTCTCATTGAAGTGTTTCATGTGCTGCACTCTGTTTTTTTTTTTTCATTATTATTTTTGTTGTTATTTTATTCTTCTCTCTGGCTCTCTGCGTCTCTCTGTCTTTTATGTAATGATACTATGCTGTGTGTAACTCTACATAACTGTGATGGGTGTGTATTTATATCCGTATTGTTCTGGCCTTTGTGCCCATTGATTGTGACTCGGCTATATCTCTATATTGTGTCTAAGTGTGTGTGTGGGTGTGTACTGAGACTGTGTGTCTGTGTTTATATTAGTGTATGTGCACATGAATGAAACCCTGTGTGTATGTGCAAATGAATGAAGCTGTGTGTGTGTGTGTGTGTGTGTTCACGTGCATGTGCGAGTGTGTGTGTCTGTGTGTTTGTGTGTGTGCACATGTGGATGTGTATGAATCTCTGTGTATGTCTATGCAACTCTTAACATGTGTGTGTGTGTGTGTGTGTGTGTGTGTGTGTGTGTCTGTGTGTGTGTGTGTGTGTGTGTGTGTGTGTGTGTGTGTGAACCTGCTCCAGGCCTGTCCACATGCATATCGTCTGTGTGGTGTGTTCAGAGGCTGTAACACTGAACAGGCTCCGTATTGTGTCAGTCATTATTAATGTTGTGAGAAAACCCTGTCTCTCAATGCACAGAAAGACACTTTCACATCAAAGCCAAAACACACAGGCCTAGCGTTCTCCCCTCTGAACACACTCATTTGATTCCCTCTCTTTCTCTCTCTCTCTCTCTCTTTATCTTTTTTCCTTTCTCTCTCCTCCCCACCCTCTCTCTCTCTCTCTCGCGCTTTTTCTCTCTTCCTAGTGTTTCACCTTCTCCCGGCTGGCTTTCGCTCAGGATCACCTGACTGGGAGCGGGGTGTGTTGAAGGCCGCGTCTCCTCGTGGGTTTGCGGAGTGGGTGAACGAGACTGTCGTTCCGCGTTATTAAACATGACACTCCACTAAGATAATGGAGGCTTTCTTCATCCCTGTTTGAGATCCTAATCTCATTTCTTTGATTAATAGGCGCTGATCTGCATATCAAGGGCTCTTGTTCATTTTCTCTGCCAAAAAAAAAAAAAAGACTCTTTTATGATGCCGTTGCAAAAGAGAGAACGATAGAGAGAGAGAGAGAGAAAAAGAGTACATACATATCTATCCTCACAATCTCCACCACCCCCCCCCCCCCACCCCCCATGCCCTCCCCCTCTCCTCTTTGTGAAATGATGCAGATATGGAGGGATGAAAGGAGAGATGAGCAGAATGAGTGAATGTGTGTGAGAGAGAGAGAGAGAGAGAGAGAGAGAAGGAGACTGCAGTTTGCGGCAGAGGGGATGGTGGAGTGATCTAGTTTGCTTTGGGTCGGGCGTTAGCGTCTCTCAGGCTAAAGCGCCGCTGAAGTCCTGTTCGGCATTTTCGCCTCAGTGTGAGAGGACGTGTGAAAGCAGTTGAAAGGGCCAAAATAATCACTCTAAATGACATTTCGCAAAAAAAAAAAAATCTAATATTCTAAAGTGCTAGCATTTCGGTTTTTTTCCTCTTCTTAATCAATCAGAGCGTTTCTGTCCATTAACCCTGTGCATTGCTTCCATTCTTAATTTCTCATTTCTCCTTTCATTCAATTACATTTGTCAATAGTTTAGAAAATACTGATGCTGTCTTGGCTTTGCTCAGTTATGGTGCAGTGTCCCCTCCCTCCCTCCCTCTCTCTCTCTTTCTCTCTCTCTACCTTCCCCCTTCTTTCTCTATCTCTCAACCTCTCCCCTTCCCCTGTAGGTATAGCACTCCATCACACTGGTCAGTCTGACATCAGGCCCTGTGAATAACCTTTCCAGCTCAGTGGAGCCAGCCAGACCCCTGGAAGCACAGGGGCCCTTGTCTCTCTGACTCCCCCCACCTGCAGGCCCTCCTCTGAGGCAGGGAAGAGGCAGACAGGAGGGAGAGATTGGGGGCGGGGTGGGGGTGTCGATAATAACACTCGTCATCTACACAGAGCACAGGGAAGAGAGGTGAGGTGTACACTGGTGCCACATACGTTTTGTGCCTCCTTTTCTCTCTGTCTCTCTCTCTCTCTCTCTCTCACACACACACACACACAGTTCCATACTTCTGTTTACATGATTTGACTCCAGTTCAATTCAGATCTATTTGTGTCTCTCTTTTTTCAGTTCATCTCCCTTTCTTTTTTCCAGTTCCTCTCTCTCTCTCTCTCCTTGTCTCTCACTCTTTCTCTGACCCAAACAAATGACATGGTAAGAATGTTAGAGCTGATTGGCTGACTCCAGTGTCTAAGGCCACATGGTAGTGTTTCTCTCTCTCTCTCTCTCTCTCTCTCTCTCTTTCTCTCTGCCTGCTGGCAGTGTGGCTGAGCTATAGCTTTTCAAAAATGTGGTATGGGGAGAAAGACAGGGACTTTGGCGACATTTCAGATATCGTTAGACATGTGGAGAGAAAAAGGGGGGACGAGAGAGAGGGAAAGAGAGAGAGAGAAAGACAGCGAACGGACCCACAGTCAGGTTCTTTCAGCCCTGTAGAGAAACGTGGACTTGATAAAACCACAAATGTAACGATTCACACAAAAGACGTCATGTCCGTGAGGACCGGGGCTAAGTCATACCCTGACAAGCGGCGGGTGACATCAGTGTGTCAGAGGAAGACAAGCAGGGAACAGGCCACACAGACTGTTGTGTGATTGCGTATATAGGCAGCTGTGTTACACTGAAGGACAAACCCCTACGAGAAAAAAATAAGAAAAACTCCCCCTCTGTCTGTTTCTACCTGTTTGTCTGTCATTCGCTGTATTCGTCTGTCTTCTACTTTACTCTCCCATTCACTGCAGGCCTTTGTATGTCCTCCAAGTGTAGCTGTGCGTTTGGGTCTCCGATACCGTCTCCAACCAGATCAGCCCTCATTTCCACAGTCGCACGTGTAATTTTACACCGTTCAGCCAGCCAATTTTACCTTAAATATTGTGCCGTACCTAGGGGATCAGAGAGGAGGAAGAGAGAGAGAGAGAGAAATGATCTCTGCCTTTAATATACCTCTCCTAATACATGGCTCATAGCCAGAGGCGGTATAAGTTAATTAACCAGCTCATTTCCAGAAACACCTCAGAGGAACCAAAAAGCCGACACCGGTTAATTTATGGGTTAATTAATGAGACGGGGGAAAGGTAAACATCGTAAGAATCAATTTGCAAATCCCCGGCAGCGCGGGGGAATCCAGTCGAGCCCAGACGACTCGAGAAACCTTCCTCGAGCAGATGAGAGAAAAAGTGACGGGCACGCAGACCCCCGCCCACCAGAAAAAAAGTTTCGGATTGTTCTGGAACCAAGCATTTTTGGTTGGCAAACACTTCAGTAACTTAGTCAAAACTATGAATCGGCTTGGATGGACGATTATGATTTTTAAATACAGGATGGCTTTTGAAATGGGAAAATAAAACCTTTCCTGTAAGAAAAGAGAAAATTAGGGGGACAGTTACGGATAGTCTGTAGACTAAAAAAAATTTCGTTAAATATCTCATTGCTCAGTGTTACTTGAGCTTAAATCTGTCATAGTGAGCAAAGCTGAACTGCGGCATTACAAAACCAAACATCTCTGCTGCTACCGGCCCCGACGCGAACTTTCCCGTATATGTCAGAGGGCCGCGCCTGTTTTCCTGTGACTGACCGCGTTAGAGGAAGGCGGAGTCGGTCTACCATCCGCAGAGACGAACCCTGTTCCCTGTGACGGACTGCGAAGGGTCCCCGAGCGCGATTGCGTTTCTAAAAATCGCTGTGCCGTCAGAGAAAAAAAAAAAAAAAAAACCTGGCTGAGACAGTGCCCGGGGTGAGTCTTCAGCTTGATTGACACCTCAAGCATAAAATAACCTGGAATTATTCGTAATAACCATGGTAACAGAGAGGTAATTACCAGAAAGTTCCCTCGTCTCGGAAACGCGGTCGTTTAAAGGAGGAAGGAGAGGAGTGAGAAAAAAAGAAACGAAAAGAAAAGACAAAAAAAAAACGAAGAAGGGGATGAAATGAGTCGTTAAGCAGTTAATGCTCCGTGAATTGTATGTGTTGTGTGCCTTTATTTATGTCACAGAAGGACAGTGCCATCTCAGCTTCTCTCAGGGGTCTGTGCTCTCACTCAAAACGACGGCAATTAACAGCAAAGCTTCTGAAATGCCCCTTTTTTCCCCCTCTTTCCTTTAAAAAAAAAAAAGGGAAAAAAAAGGACTTCGATGCTTCCTTATCGGACAGATAAGGGTTGTGTTAGGCCCTGAGAAATGGTGCAAAGACACCATATGTGAGTCACACGTGCAAAAACTGTTTCGGTTCTACTGGTTGAAACTATTTGGTTTCATCAGGCCTTTGCGCGGGGATCTCCAAATTAAAACTTAAACCCCGAGTGCAGTGAAAGCAACTTAAATAGATGATTTGTGCAGTAGTTACAGAAGTAGGGTTGGCAGTGGTTAAGCTGCTAACCAAATTGACAAAGACATTAGCTGTGCTATATCAGACTGGCCAATGCATATAGCTAAAGCAGTGTGTCTGGAGAGGGTCACTCCTTAAATACCCGTTGCAGTTTTTTAGTTTCAGCCTTCCACTAGTACACATTTCAAACGATCTACCCGTTTCCTAGGATTTGTAGGATGGATGACGGATGACAGGCAGAGCAAAACCAAATCAAAGGCTCTGAACCTGTTGGAGTTATCTTGGACACATTGAAGAGGGCTCTTTGTAAATCTGAATAACTTGGAGAAAATTGCTTTGTAACGTGGATCTGAAAACCCAAAACGCTTTTTGGACGTGTGTCAGATGCGTCATAGACATGGACTAATCCGAAAGTTAAAAGGAGTGGTTTAAACTTTTTTTCTAATGTCTAGGTAGATGATCCATTATCAAAAAACCTGGCTCTCAGATCTGCTGTAAGTAAATGAAACATGCTCTGGATTCTATTGATTAATAAAGCCATTATGTTAATGTGCATTCTTTTCACTCTCCTACAGATGAAAGACCTGGGAGAATGCAAGGCACAAACTGAGTGGGAGCAGTTTGGAATGACAGAGCAAAGAATGAGAGGGAGAGAAAGAGAGAGAGAGAGAGAGAGAGAGCGAGAGAGAAGTAGCGGACAACAAATGCAAAAAGGGGGAACGGAGGAATGTGGGGGGGGGGGTGGGGTTGAAAATAAGATCGTGAGATTATGAAACATTCTTCTCCTAGCTCTGGCTAATGTTGTCGTCGTTAGCGCGAGCATGCTAGTCTTTTCCAGGCACGACGCCGCCGCCGCCGCCCCATCAGCCAGACGACGCTGGTTTAATGTGTTTGCATTTGCGTTCGGTTTCATAGCCAGGCTTTCAAATCCTAACACGCGCAGTGTTATACATAAAACCTCCAACCAGGTCATTCTGCAAAACCAGCGTGCAATTTTTCTGGGGAAATTAACCATTACAATCATTATAACTATAAACAACAAAGTGCAATACATTTGCAAGTATTTGGTTCCCCAGTGTAAAATTTTTTTCCTGTAGTTAGAAAGCAGAGATGATTTTTAGAAGAGTTTGTTTCGTTTTCTTCCGCGCGGGCATCTTTGAAGGTTCTCCTGAGGTGCCTCTCTTTTTGTGTGTTTTCATAATCAGATAAACTCTGGCGAATATGGGTTATATAAACAATGATTTTTTTTTTCTTCTTTCTCTTCATCCAAAAATACACTTTTAAGAGTTAATATCACACCTGCTAACTGGTTTTGCATTTGTATCATGCACTCACACACACACACACACACACACAATGCAGGCAATAACTTGTCTCAGCGGAAAGCTATTTGAATACACAGCCGGGTGGAGGCGGGTGGAAAGAGAAAACCCAGAGGAAAGTAACAGGGTAGTTGACTCTTTAAATTAGCTGAAGATTTTTGTGGTTGTGTCACAATGCAGATTATATTCATGCTGATGATGATGATGATGATGATGATGATGGTGATGATGTGGTCGGTGAAGGAAAGAAAGCCAATGCCTGCGCTCCCTCAGCCCCTCTCCACGCCCACTGCCCTCTCCCTGCTGGGCCAACAGTGGAGGGTTTTGTTTCCCTTTCTCATACCTCACATTCCCGTGGCAGCATGGCTTCAGAAGGAGGCGGCGACGGGGAGTTCGAGGCAGAGGGGCGAGGGAGTGTCACCCCCCCCCCCCCACCCCCCCGCCCCAGCCAAATCCACCCCTCGGGCAGGCCTGCCGAACTCCCCGGCTACGGCACCTCACCGGGATCCGTCTGGTTAATTAAGCCAAGTCTGAAGCGACTGTGGAGGTAGGCTGAGGGCTGGTGTGAGGTGCTGACAGTGCTGACGTTTTAGAGAGGGGTTAACCAGACAGAAACGAGGGGACAGTCTTATGGTATGTGACATGCAGTTTGGTGTCTGAGGTCACTGAGAGAGAGTGATAGAGAGAGAGAGAGACAGAGGGAGAGGCAGAGACAGAGGGAGAGTGATAGAGAGGGAGAGAGAGAGAAAGAGACAAAGAGAAAGAGAGACAGAGAGAGAGAAATCAGTCCATTGTTGAACGACCAAGACGCGTGAGAAGCTTCTCATTTTCTTGTATTTCATATTTCTTGTATAACCACCAGAATATGACAACCGGTAAGTCATAAATGCATTAGGAGACTGCGTGCTGTACTGTACTAAGGTGGCTCTAAATTAGATTAGGTGATATTGGACTAATAGCTATGTAGACCAGATGCATTTGTCAATATTTAATCAGATACACGGGACATTAATAAATAAATACCGCGCTGTGATGAAGATTATTTGATTTGTTGTGGCATCGATTTTTTTTTTTTTTTTTTTTTTTTTTGACACATGACCACACGTGTTAGATTAATCTTTTTGATGCTTAGCCTTTCTGATATGCACCAACCGCGTGCCACCTCTGCCGATCTGCGATTGGTGGATCTGTATGGCCGAAGGGGTGGAACAAAGTGTTCCGCCCACCCCCCCGCCCACCCCCAACACACACCCCTTCCCCTCAAGGTCTTTTCCGTTACCCCACATCCAAAAAAATTGGAGCAGACGTCTGAGGGCAGGGTTGTCCGTGGAGGATTTTGTTTAATGGAAATCTGGTGTAAGGAAACATCCCCCTGAGGGACTGCCAGCGACAGCCAATCGGAGACAGGAGTTCCGAAATATGACATTTCACCCGCCACTGGCATCACTAATCACTCACACCAGGATGTACTAGCACACACAGCCACCCAAATGGTCTGCAACAACCCCCCCCCCCAAAACCACCATCACCACCCCCAGTTCTGACTCCTCTCTTCTCCAGCCATTTCCTACACTGTCCATTGTGCTGTGTGTCAATGTTCACTGTGATTTGTCTTAAGTTAGTTAACCCAAGTGGCAATGACTTCTCATCCAACCACGTTGAACAGACAGGCTGACCGACCTGTTTCTGTTAAAGCTGAGCGAACATCAGAGAAACTGTCAACAGTACCTTAAAGTAGAGTCCTCAAAATCTTGAATTTTTTTTATTTGTCCTTTGGAAAGATTCAAACTGAGCTTGTGGAACTTTTCTTGTTCAAACTGCTGCGACTATAATGTGACCTATACGCTATATTCCTGTCAGTGAAGCACCGCTGAACTGAACTTAATGGAAAGAATATTCAACATTAAGGGAATTTATTCAGCACAAGAGAGAAAAGGGCAAAAAAAAAAAAAAAAAAAATCAGGTCAATTGCTCATTATGCTGATTCCCCGTGTGCATTGGCTGCCTGTACTTAGCATGTAATGGATAGTTCTCTCATGTTCCACAATGATAATGAAATTTCTCTTTGAACAT